>NW_026943328.1:0-116999 GCF_024139115.2 Armigeres subalbatus | reverse complement strand
GCCAACAAAAACCATATCCGCTCATTGCATGTTCTTGTTTCATGGAGCATCGCATCATCGCCGTCAGAAACGGGAAGCCAACTGAATGGCGTCTAGGAAGAACCGAAGGCCGCTATACACAGTGCGAGTACTCGTCTTTGTTGCAGATCTCTCACCTCGATGTTTACGAACGTCGTCGTCGACGCCATACTGAATGCGGTGCTCAACGTTTGCACACCTTTCAGCCTCCATGTGGCATGGTCCACGTTGTTGGCGGCATACGTACGCGGTGCAATAGTTCGCGAATAGTCAGTGCGGGGTCTAGAATGGGGCTATTTAATTTTCCTCTGTGCATTATTAAACTGATCCAAAATTATTTATCAGATCGCTCACTGCAGGTAAACTATCAGAATTCTAAATCTTATTGATTACATGTAATTGGCGAACCAGCCAAGGGCTGAAAGCCTCTTCAATAAAGAAAAACCCAGAATAATCCATCTAGCGGTGATGGTGACTTTCACGTGTATTATAAAACAAGAAAACACATAAGAGTAACAAAAAAGCACATAAGAGAGGTTAAAATTCGATTTTAATGAGATAGAATCAGTTGTGTCCAACAATTCACATTTATTTGCGTTTATTTGAACGCATTGCAGCAGTTTTTGAAAAAAATCGATTTTGAAAAAAAAACTTACGAGGGAAACAATGTGTTTTTTTTAATAACTCCGGAACGCAATGGCCGATTAGGCCAATTTTCAATAGCAGAAAATAAGGAAGGATTCCGCGTGGAATGCATCCTTCTGGGATATTCCTCCGGAAGTTCCTCCGGGAATTTCTTCCGGAAGTTCAAATTCCTCCGAAGTTCGAATTCCTCCGGAAGTTCCTACGGAATTCCTCCGGAAGTTCCTACGGAATTCCTCCGAAGTTCCTACGGAATTCCTCCGAAGTTCCTACGGGAATTCCTCCGGAAGTTCCTCCTGGAATTCTTCCGGAAGTTCCTCAGGAAGTTCCTCTGAAAGTTCCTCCGGGAATTGCTCTGGAACTTCTTCCGGGAATTCCTCCGGAAGTTACTTCGGAAGTTCCTCCGGAAGTTCCTCCGGAAGTTCCTGAATGAATTCCGGAAGTTCCTCTGGGATATGCTCCGGAAGTTCCTCCGGGAATTCCTCCGGAAGTTCCTCCGGGAATTCCTCCGGAAGTTCCTCCGGGAATTCCTCCGGAAGTTCCTCCGGGAATTCCTCCGGAAGTTCCTCTGGGAATTCCTCCGGAAGTTCCTCCGGAATTCCTCCGGAAGTTCCTCCGGGAATTCCTCCGGAAGTTCCTCCGGAATTCCTCCGAAGTTCCTCCGAATTCCTCCGGAAGTTCCTCCGGGAATTCCTCCGGAAGTTCCTCCGGAATTCCTCCGGAAGTTCCTCCGGAATTCCTCCGGAAGTTCCTCCGGGAATTCCTCCGAAGTTCCTCCGGGAATTCCTCCGGAAGTTCCTCCAGGAATTCCTCCGGAAGTTCCTCCGGAATTCCTCCGGAAGTTCCTCCGGAATTCCTCCGAAGTTCCTCCGAATTCCTCCGGAAGTTCCTCCGGGAATTCCTCCGGAAGTTCCTCCGAATTCCTCCGGAAGTTCCTCCGGGAATTCCTCCGAAGTTCCTCCGGAATTCCTCCGAAGTTCCTCCGGGAATTCCTCCGAAGTTCCTCCGAATTCCTCCGGAAGTTCCTCCGGAATTCCTCCGGAAGTTCCTCCGGGAATTCCTCCGGAAGTTCCTCCGGGAATTCCTCCGGAAGTTCCTCCGGAATTCCTCCGAAGTTCCTCCGAATTCCTCCGGAAGTTCCTCCGGAATTCCTCCGGAAGTTCCTCCGGAATTCCTCGGAAGTTCCTCGGGAATTCCTCCGGAAGTTCCTCCGGAATTCCTCCGGAAGTTCCTCCGAATTCTCCGGAAGTTCCTCCGAATTCCTCGGAAGTTCCTCCGGGAATTCCTCCGGAAGTTCCTCCGAATTCCTCCGGAAGTTCCTCCGGGAATTCCTCCGGAAGTTCCTCCGGGAATTCCTCCGGAAGTTCCTACGGGAATTCCTCCGGAAGTTCCTCCGGGAATTCCTCCGGAAGATTATCCGGGAAGTTCCTCCGTGAAGTTTCTCCGAGAATACCTCCGGAAGTTCCTCCATGAATTCCTCTGGAAGTTCCTCCGGGAATTCCTACGGAAGTTCCTCCGGGAATTCCTCCGGAAATTCCTCCGGGAATTCCTTCGGAAATTCCTCCGGGGATTCCTTCGGAAGTTCCTCCGGGAATTCCTCCGGAAGTTCCTCCGGGAATTCCTCCGGAAGTTCCTCCGGGAATTCCTCCGGAAGTTCCTCCGGGAATTCCTCCGGAAGTTCCTCCGAATTCCTCCGAAGTTCCTCCGGAATTCCTCCGGAAGTTCCTCCGGGAACTCCTCCGAAGTTCCTCCGAACTCCTCCGGAAGTTCCTCGGGAACTCCTCCGGAAGTTCCTCTGGGAATTCCTTCGAAGTTCCTCCGGGAATTCCTCCGGAAGTTCCTCCGGGAATTCCTCCGGAAGTTCCTCCGGAATTCCTCCGAAGTTCCTCCGAATTCCTCCGGAAGTTCCTCCGGAATTCCTCCGAAGTTCCTCCGGAATTCCTCCGGAAGTTCCTCCGGGAATTCCTCCGAAGTTCCTCCGAATTCCTCCGGAAGTTCCTCCGGAATTCCTCCGAAGTTCCTCCGGGAATTCCTCCGAAGTTCCTCCGGGAATTCCTCCGGAAGTTCCTCCGGGAATTCCTCCGGAAGTTCCTCCGGGAATTCCTCCGGAAGTTCCTCCGGGAATTCCTCCGGAAGTTCCTCCGGAATTCCTCCGGAAGTTCCTCCGGAATTCCTCCGGAAGTTCCTCCGGAATTCCTCCGGAAGTTCCTCCGGAATTCCTCGGAAGTTCCTCCGGGAATTCCTCCGGAAGTTCCTCCGAATTCCTCCGAAGTTCCTCCAGGAATTCCTCCGGAAGTTCCTCCAGGAATTCCTCCGAAGTTCCTCCGGAATTCCTCCGGAAGTTCCTCCGGGAATTCCTCCGAAGTTCCTCAGGAATTCCTCCGAAGTTCCTCCGGGAATTCCTCCGAAGTTCCTCCGGGAATTCCTCCGGAAGTTCCTCCGGAATTCCTCCGAAGTTCCTCCGGGAATTCCTCCGGAAGTTCCTCCAGGAATTGCTCCGAAGTTTCTCCGGAATTCCTCCGGAAGTTCCTCAGGGAGTTTCCGGAAGACCCTCCGGGAATTCCTCCGGAAGTTCCTCCGGGAATTCCTCCGGAGGAACTTCCGAATTCCTCCGAGGCTCCTCCGGAAGTTCCTCAGGAATTCCTCCGGGAATTCCACCGGAAGTTCCTCAGGAATTCCTCCAGAATTCCACCGGAAGTTCCTCCAGGAATTCCTCCGAAGATCCTCCGGGAATTCCTCCGAAGTTCCTCCGAATTCCTCCGGAGGCTCCTCCGGGAATTCCTCCGAGTTTCCTCCGGGATTCTCCGAGGTTCCTCCGAATTCCTCCGGAGGTTCCTCGGAAGTTCCTCCGGAAGTTCCTCCGTTCCTCCAGAATACCTCCGGGAATTCCACCGGAAGTTCCTCCAGGAATTCCTCCGGAAGTTCCTCTGGGAATTCCTCCGGGAATTCCTCCAGGAGTTCACTCGGGAATTCCTTCGGAAGTTCCTCCGGAAATTCCTCCGGGGAACTCCCAGGTTCCTCCGGGAATTCCTCCGGAAGTTCTCCCTGGAATTCCTCCGGAAGTTCTCCCGGGAATTCCTCCGGAAGTTCTCCCGGGAATTCCTCCGGAAGTTCTCCCAGGAATTCCTTCAGAAGTTCCTCCGAATTCCTCCGAAGTTCCTCCGGGAATTCCTCCGAAGTTCCTCCGGAATTCCTCCGGAAGTTCCTCCGGAATTCCTCCGGAAGTTCCTCAGAATTCCTCCGGAAGTTCCTCCGGGAATTCCTCCGGAAGTTCCTCCGGGAATTCCTCCGGAAGTTCCTCCAGGAATTCCTCCGAAGTTCCTCCGAATTCCTCCGAAGTTCCTCCGGAATTCCTCCGGAAGTTCCTCCGGGAATTCCTCCGAAGTTCCTCCGAATTCCTCCGAAGTTCCTCCGGGAATTCCTCCGGAAGTTCCTCCGGAATTCCTCCGAAGTTCCTCCGAATTCCTCCGGAAGTTCCTCCGGGAATTCCTCCGGAAGTTCCTCCGAATTCCTCGGAAGTTCCTCCGGGAATTCCTCCGGAAGTTCCTCCGAATTCCTCCGGAAGTTCCTCCGGGAATTCCTCCGAAGTTCCTCCGGGAATTCCTCCGAAGTTCCTCCGGAGTTCCTCCGGAAGTTCCTCCGGAATTCCTCCGGAAGTTCCTCCGGAAGTTCCTCCAGGGAATTCCTCCGGAAGTTCCTCCAGGAATTGCTCCGGAAGTTCCTCCGGAATTCCTCCGGAAGTTCCTCCGGGAATTCCTCCGGAAGTTCCTCCAGGAATTCCTCGGAAGTTCCTCCGGAATTCCTCCGAAGTTCCTCCGGGAATTCCTCCGGAAGTTCCTCCGGGAATTCCTCCGAAGTTCCTCCGGGAATTCCTCCGGAAGTTCCTCCGGGAATTCCTCCGGAAGTTCCTCCGGGAATTCCTCCGGAAGTTCCTCCGGAATTCCTCCGGAAGTTCCTCCGGGAATTCCTCCGGAAGTTCCTCCGAATTCCTCCGAAGTTCCTCCGAATTCCTCCGAAGTTCCTCCGGGAATTTCTCCGAAGTTCCTCCGGAATTCCTCCTGAAGTTCCTCCGAATTCCTCCGAAGTTCCTCCGGAATTCCTCCGGAAGTTCCTCCGGGAATTCCTCCGGAAGTTCCTCCGGGAATTCCTCCGGAAGTTCCTCCGAATTCCTCCGAAGTTCCTCCGGGAATTCCTCCGGAAGTTCCTCCGGGAATTCCTCCGGAAGTTCCTCGGGAATTCCTCCGGAAGTTCCTCGGGAATTCCTCCGGAAGTTCCTCCGAATTCCTCCGGAAGTTCCTCCGGGAATTCCTCCGGAAGTTCCTCCGAATTCCTCCGGAAGTTCCTCCGAATTCCTCCGGAAGTTCCTCCGGAAATCCTCCGGAAGTTCCTCCGAATTCCTCCGGAAGTTCCTCCGGGAATTCCTCCGAAGTTCCTCCGGGAATTCCTCCGGAAGTTCCTCCGGAATTCCTCCGGAAGTTCCTCCGGAATTCCTCCGAAGTTCCTCCGAATCCTCCGAAGTTCCTCTGGAATTCCTCCGGAAGTTCCTCCGGAATTCCTCCGGAAGTTCCTCCTGAATTCCTCCGGAAGTTCCTCTGGAATTCCTCGGAAGTTCCTCCGGGAATTCCTCCGGAAGTTCCTCCGGAATTCCTCCGGAAGTTCCTCCGGAATTCCTCCGGAAGTTCCTCCGGGAATTCCTCCGGAAGTTCCTCCGGAATTCCTCCGGAAGTTCCTCCGGGAATTCCTCCGAAGTTCCTCCGGGAATTCCTCCGGAAGTTCCTCCAGGAATTCCTCCGAAGTTCCTCCGGGAATCCTCCGGAAGTTCCTCCGGGAATTCCTCCGAAGTTCCTCCGGGAATTCCTCCGAAGTTCCTCCGGAATTCCTCCGGAAGTTCCTCCGAATTCCTCCGGAAGTTCCTCCGGAATTCCTCCGAAGTTCCTCCGGGAATTCCTCCGGAAGTTCCTCCGAATTCCTCCGAAGTTCCTCCGGGAATTCCTCCGAAGTTCCTCCAGGAATTCCTCCGGAAGTTCCTCCGAATTCCTCCGAAGTTCCTCCGGAAGTTCCTCCGGAAGTTCCTCCGGGAATTCCTCCGGAAGTTCCTCCAGGAATTCCTCCGGGAATTCCGGGAATTTATGTTTGAGTTACATTTACGATATGCTTCAAGCATAAATAATCACAAGAAAAGTGATAGATGTAGTCGAATCTATCACTTTCCAAGATTCTTCCAAGTGTTGGCTGTGTTACTATTGAGATTTGAAAAGCCTAATTTTATATTTGTTTTGCCTATGGGAATAGGAACTCCAAGTCCTACTTGTATTCTTACTTGAAGAAATTTCTTGAATTGGAACTATTAAAATGTCAAATTTGGCATTAATCTTTGTTCGTGGGGTCGAGAGTATGATCCCTTAATAGTTGCAGCGTTCCAGTCAATTGCCTTACACCGTCACTGTTGACAGTACTTTCTAGATCATAGCTCAAGAGTGGCAAATGAACGTAAACCTGAAACAAAATGTACGTACCTACAACCAGCCCATTCAGAGCCGTACAGTTCCTCCGTATCTGCAGCTCGACTATCTACAGTGGATGTCACGAGTTAAGGCTTGCCGAGGCTTAGTTATGCATTCACATCATTTAGCATTTTATCTCGTAACCTTTTGCTCTCCCCTGCATGAGTTTGGCTGCTGCTGGTTGAGGATCTTGGAGCATCGTCACCATCGCATCCCGACAGCAGCAGTTCAGCGAGCAACGACAGACGGACGACGACGGCGACGAGTGTTGATGTTGTGGGATTTAGCTAGTTTGCAAGCTTCTGGCGTGGTTTTCTGTTGTTTACATAATGGAATTTGGCGGATATTTTTCTTCGTTCTTCCTGTGTCCTTTCTGCTGGCTTTTGAGCTGGATTTGACTTTTCAGCAAACAGTCCATTCGTGACAGATTCAGTTAGAGGGCATGCGGTCGAATGAAGTTTGCTGCTTTTTGCCATTACATGTTCTTTGGTGCACTTTGCCAGGTCTTTAGTGTAGTTTTTAAACTGGAACTGAAACTGAAACACAAAAGTGGCTGTTTGAAAATTAAATAAAACTTAGTTTCTTTCTAGCAGACATCAACTTATTTTTGTAGTTCAACAATTGATACAGAACGGTAAAATTCTGTACGAATGGTTTGATAGTTCAAATTGAACAGAATTGGTCAGAAAATATTTGCGCATTCGTAATATACAGATTCTAAAATACTTACTTGCATATTAAATACATGAAATTATTAATTGAGGAATGGTATGCCCTTCACGCGTACATCGAACGATAGAAGAAATTAGTGTAGCACATAAAAGCACATAAAAAGTCAAGTCAGGTTCTTATGCAGCTAAAATGTTACACTTGTCTAAAATAGAAAAGTGTCCTAAACTAAATATCTTGCATCTAAAATCGCACTAATAAACCAACTGTCGATAAAAATATAGCGGAAGTGCCCACAACTTGGCCTCAACTGCGCCCACGAGGCGCTCATTTTACGGCTTCAAATTTCAGCTCCCCCAAGTCAACTATTGCCCACCGGGTGATGACGTGACGAATTTATCACGCCACACAATGATGCAACTGTATTCCCGCCACGTAACTAGATTTATGCTTTTATGTGTGATGAATAACACGGCCATTGAGCGCGTGTCCCGGGAAACTTCAACCTCGTGGATCATGAATAAAAAAGGTAAAACTTTTTACACCGCCGCCGCACCATCGAATAAAGACCGCGGCCGAAATGAGCCTTTCTGTGCCTTTCCTTTTTTCGCGTAGGACTCTTCCGTGGGGTGCGGGAATCACGCGGTCGTGTTTGTCATCTCGTGACAACGGTGTCGGTCGTCATCGGCGGCGATGATGATGTTATTATACTTCGCTTCGAGGGCAGGTAATAGCTCAGGCCCCGCAATTTTGGCATCATGCAAATGCCGTACTGCAGTGTTTCTCAAAGCGATCGGTGAACCGAATGGCTTAGTTTTTTGATGACCTCCCAGACGAAGAACTGCTGCTGACATCATCCCCGGCCAAAGGTAGGAGAGCCATAAATTCATATATTCTTGGCGCTGGCATGGAATGTGCCTCCTCATCAAAGTATCACAAGAATTGCAAGGGCGTGACTGAGACGTTGATGACCCTTCGGAAGGAAACGACTTGCCGTTGAGGTATTTTGTTTTGTTGAGAGGCATCGTTTGGTTGGTTTTATTTCTTTGCGTGACACGCAGCGCGTGGTGGAACAATTTTTTGGCTTCGTTTTGAACCGCAAGTCAAAACCGTGAGTTTTGTGTTTTATATTGGAACAACAGAGTTAAAATGTAATAATTATTTTGTCACTCATTTCCAAGTCGAAAAAATACTGTTTGATCTACCGTCGTTTGGGTGACATTGGGACTTAGGGGATAAAATTGGACCAAAAATGAAAAATGTTTCCATTCCTAATATCTCAGAAACTGTAACGAATTTTGATGAAAACTTCAAGCGGTTCGAAATTATATTAAAATTCACGTCTAGGAAATCACAAAACAAATTCCAGGAACTTGTTGTGCACGTACCATAATGAACCTGTATTAAAATAGTGTCAGTAATGCCCCACAAATCTATTACATAAACTGTTTTTAGATCGATGGATACCTCGTTATCATGTTACGATAATCTGTTGTTGTTTTATTGAATTTTATGGATATGGGGTGATATTGGGCCAAGCCCAATAATATGCGCTTTGGTTGACTTGCCTTACATACCGTTTTGCTTCGAACTGCCGGACGCTTCGAATGCCGGACACTTTTGTTATTTGACCTTATTTACCATCTCAACAAGTATTTCTTGGGTTATCAATGCAGGGAACGATTCTTCGACTTGAAACCATTTTAACAAATGTAAGTAATCCGTGATCTGTAGTAGAAACTTGAAAATTAGAGGTAAAAGTTGAAAGCATGTCATAATCAACGGTGAATTTCGTTTTTCTTAGAATGCAGCTTAAGACTCAACATTAGAAAAACTAAGCTCATATTTTCTATATTCTATCATTTTCAAGGGGTATTAGTAATTTATTAACATAGTATGATAGCACTCTTTCTCATGAATTAGAAAAATTGCTTGGGAATTCATAACTTCATAATTTTTATTACATTTTCTGTATGTCCGGACTTCGAGGCAAGTTTTTACAATTGCTTCGATTTCCGGACATGCTGAAATGATGTTAAATAACTGTTTATCAGTTGAGTTAATTGAAATCAAATGAATCGTAATAAGTACCGTCTAAGACGAATTAAGTACTGTCCATTTAATTCCACTAGTTAATTTCCGTTATCTTTGCAGATACGTATTTCGACCACAACTGTGTGGTCGTCTTCAGTGTCTTGTACTCGACTCGACTTGAAGAAAACAATCGCAACTTACACTATTTATACTACGCTAGGTACCTAATCTAATCTTATTTGCCTACTTTATTTACCTATACTGTAAATTACTTTATTGTTTAGGTAGAAACTTGAAGAGCCAAGAGCTGCCATTTCCCTGATCCTTATTCAACAGCGCTGTTTGTACCTGTCGGTGGATTTCCAAACTCTCAGCCACATCGAGTTTCCATGGGGAAGAGACATTTCTTAAGATTTTAATATTTGATGCCGTAATTGGGTGATTTTCCTTATACACATGCTCTGCTACCTTAGATCTAAATTCGTAATGTAATCCCTTATCGTTTTCTCTTTTCGCCTTCACTTCACTTCCGCCATATGTTCCTTGAACCTTATATCTAATGATCTTCATGTTTGGCCTACATAGATTTTTTCACATTGGGAACAACTTATCTTATAAACGCCTGCCTTATTCAACATTTCTACTTTATCCTTCGTTGAACCCAATAGAGACTAGAGTTGGTTGCTTCTACTGGAGAATACTAGATCGATGCCGAATTTCCTTAGTCGAGGGCGTAGCTGGTTGGTGATGTGTTTATCATATGGGACTGAAACTCTTTTCAGCGGCTCCTCTATCGGTGTCAGCGTTGTATGTCCATTTCGTCGTAGGGTCCTTTCCTTCTTGTTGATGATCGCTCGTATAGTCCTCTCCTGGTATCCGTTGATCTTCGCTGTTTCCAAGATGTATTGTAGTTCCTTCGTTTTTCCTTCTTCGCTCAGGGGTATCGTCTGCATCCTGTGGATCATGTGATGAAATGCTGCCATTTTATGTTGGTACGAATGGTTCGATGTATATGGGATGACTCTCATGGTGTTCGTGGGCTTCCTGTAGATTTCGAGGCTCAATGTTGTATTTGCTTCCCTGATGACTAGTAGATCCAAGAAGGGTAGTTTACCTTCTTTTCCTCTTCGAAGGTAAATTTGATGTCCTTATGCACGTTGTTTATCGCTTCCAAAATGCTGGGTAGATCCTTTCGGTTGATGATGCTGAAAATATCGTCGACGTATCTCCACCACTTCTGGGGTAGTATTCCTTGTTCTTGTAGGTTGTTCTCCAGATTCGCCATGAACAGTTCGGCACTTTCAAAAACGGTGATAGCGGATTTCCATCGGTGCTCCTTTCGTCTGTTTGTAGTAGTTGCCACGAAATGTGAAGTAGTTCTCCGTCATGCATAGCCTTGCCAGATTTAGGTACATCTTCACCTTTCCTCGCCATGTTGTTTCCGTCCTTTGTGTTAGCAGCCAATCCTCTAGAAGATTCAGAGCATCTTTCACTGGAACGCTAGGGAACAATGCCGCTACGTCGAATGATACCATTATGTCCTCTTCTTCGATGTGTCCTGATTCCAACAGCTTCTGGGCGAACTCCTAGCTGTAGATGACTGACTTGCTGGGGAATCGGCATACTTTGGAACTCCGTCACTAACCATTTGGCCCGGTTTTGGGTAGAGGTGACAATGTAACTATCTCTCGCATCTCCTTCCTGAGTTTATGGATCTTTGGTAATCATTTAATACTTGGTAGCACCGGATTTGCTTCTCCGATGATTGCCTTACACTCCTTTATTGTTTTGTCCGTGAGTCGTATTAATTCCTGGTGGCGGATCCCCTCTCAATTGTCTATAGGGTCCTCCGTTGATTTTCGTCGTCATCTGTTCGTCGTGGTCCTCTTTATCCATTACCACTACTGCGTTTCCTTTTTCGGCTTTTACGTAGTATACTGGTTTTTCCTTAAGCTCCTTTAGAATCCTCCTTTCGTCATGGTTCGTTGTCCCGTGCCGTCCTTCTTTGATGGCGTCTGCCACGATGTTCCTCGCTGTATTTTGATCCTGTTGCTCGATGTTTCGGGAAATCGCTGTCTCCATGTCCACGATGATCTGTTCCACGTCTGATTTCTGTGTGATCGCATACCCCAGTCCCTTGTTGAGGTGAGCTAGTTGTTCCTCCGTAAACTGCTGTGTCGAACGGTTCACGACGAATCCTTCGATGATCTGTACGGTGGGTTTGTCAGTACGGATTTCCTCTGCTGATTTCACTCGCAATTTGTTCAGTTTTTTCCTGTGCAGTCTCCGCTTCCGGTCTGATTCACATTCTTCTGCCCTCTTTACCTTCTTCAAAAACAGGTCGAATGATTCCGGGTTATCCTTCGCTAACTTCAAATGCATATTGTAGGTGAAGATGTACCTAAATCTGGCAAGGCTATGCATGACGGAGAACTACTTCACATTTCGTGGCAACTACTACAAACAGACGAAAGGAGCACCGATGGAAATCCGCTATCACCGTTTTTGTGCGAACTGTTCATGGCGAATCTGGAGAACAACCTACAAGAACAAGGAATACTACCCCAGAAGTGGTGGAGATACGTCGACGATATTTTCAGCATCATCAACCGAAAGGATCTACCCAGGATTTTGGAAGCGATAAACAACGTGCATAAGGACATCAAATTTACCTTCGAAGAGGAAAAAGAAGGTAAACTACCTTTCTTGGATCTACTAGTCATCAGGGAAGCAAATACAACATTGAGCCTCGAAATCTACAGGAAGCCCACGAACACCATGAGAGTCATCCCATATACATCGAACCATTCGTACCAACATAAAATGGCAGCATTTCATCACATGATCCACAGGATGCAGACGATACCCCTGAGCGAAGAAGGAAAAACGAAGGAACTACAATACATCTTGGAAACAGCGAAGATCAACGGATACCAGGAGAGGACTATACGAGCGATCATCAACAAGAAGGAAAGGACCCTACGACGAAATGGACATACAACGCTGACACCGATAGAGGAGCCGCTGAAAAGAGTTTCAGTCCCATATGATAAACACATCACCAACCAGCTACGCCCTCGACTAAGGAAATTCGGCATCGATCTAGTATTCTCCAGTAGAAGCAACCAACTCAAGTCTCTATTGGGTTCAACGAAGGATAAAGTAGAAATGTTGAATAAGGCAGGCGTTTATAAGATAAGTTGTTCCCAATGTGAAAAATCTATGTAGGCCAAACAAAAGATCATTAGATATAAGGTTCAAGGAACATATGGCGGAAGTGAGTAAGGCGAAAAGAGAAAACGATAAGGGATTACATTACGAATTTAGATCTAAGGTAGCAGAGCATGTATAAGGAAAATCACCCAATTACGGCATCAAATATTAAAATCTTAAGAAATGTCTCTTCCCCATGGAAACTCGATGTATTGAGAGTTTGGAAATCCACCGACAGGTACAAACAGCGCTGTTGAATAAGGATCAGGGAAATGGCAGCTCTTGGCTCTTCAAGTTTCTACCTAAACAATAAAGTAATTTACAGTATAGGTAAATAAAGTAGGCAAATAAGATTAGATTAGGTACCTAGCGTAGTATAAATAGTGTAAGTTGCGATTGTTTTCTTCAAGTCGAGTCGAGTACAAGACACTGAAGACGACCACACAGTTGTGGTCGAAATACGTATCTGCAAAGATAACGGAAATTAACTAGTGGAATTAAATGGACAGTACTTAATTCGTCTTAGACGGTTTAATACATTCCACTAAAAGAGCTTAATATATTTTCCCGTAATAAGTAATCATAGTAACAATTTCATTACATTTGAGTTGCTACACTCCAAAAGGAACATAGCTTGCTCTCAGCATATCGATATACACTTAAACACATATAATAAATAATGTCACTTTATTAATCGTACACAAGTAGCAAAAATTACCTTCAGTTTCTAGTGAAAGGTTGTCTTCAAATGTATTTTTTTAAACATTCACATTTTTGTAGAAAAAAACAAGTTCGTTAAACTAGCTTTTTAACAGAATTGTATAAAAAGACACATTGTGAACGACTCCCGTCAAGTAAAACAAACTCAACATACAAACAGTAAAACAAACTCAACAACGGACACGCCCGGATTTATCAATCCGCATGAATTCATTATTTCAATCGCTCCTATCAATCCTTGATTTCTAAAAGCAATGTGAAATGGTTTTCAAAAGACACATAAATACCACTAATTGCAGCTTACCCACGTTGAATTTGAGAGGTAGTATTGACGAAAATATTTCATTACCCACAGACACGTCAAATGTCAAAAAAGCGTTCTACCTTGGAAAAAGGAGAGGGGGGAGATTGTATGAAATTATTAGGTTCCGAATGTTGTATATTGCTGTTAAATGCTCCTGCTTGGTTTCAAATGCTGTTTTTGGTAGTCCTGGTCAATCTCGGAGCAGAAACTTCAGATGGCACATACAACCGGGGGATGCCAGATTTCCATACAAATGTGTATAGAAACCTTACCTTACGGATTTATATTAGTCGAGAAATATGAATGCTAAATCCTAGTTGTTTTTGAACGGATTAAATTGGCTATTTGAGAATTAAGATAGCCAAACTCGAAGTGTCCGGAGATTCGAAGCAAAATTGTCCGGTATTTGAAGCATCCCTCATACTGTGTCCGGATTTCGAAGCAAGCGATGTTCAATGTTTTCGATTATATTAGCTATTTCGTGCATAAAAATGTAATTTTCAGTACACTACAGCAAATTTGATAAGTTAATCTTGACAGGGTGTGTTATCACTCAGTGTCAAGTACTTAATTCCGTTTGAAATATTGAACTGAAAATTCACCAGTGCTTAGGTGTCCGGACTTCGAGTCAGAACGGTAGTTAGTAAGAGCCGTAATGTAGGAAGAAAACAGAAAGAAACAAGAAACACGAAACAAGAAAAGCAACAAACAATTAAGGGTTTTAGAGGAAACTGTGGTCTTAAAAGGTTTACATTCGCACCAAAAGTAAAACGCACGAAACGCCCATAAAACCAATGATCCAGTACGGAAGTTTCGATTTTTTTTAAAGTATATTAAAAAAAAAGTATACATGAATTCGTAAACTAACAAGTTCACGGTGTATTGTGAGTCACAGTTTCTGATGAGTTTTTTCAGTATTTTTTTTTTTGTAGAACTTTTTGATTATCCGGAAGAATTTGCAGAGATTTTTTTTAATGAATATTCAGGACCAGGGTGTAAAATAATCGAATTTTTCTGGTGAAGACCACCTTTCTTCACTTGTCAGCTCGCTTCCAGGCACATTCATAGTCGGCTCTGGACTGTCAATATTCAGTCGAATATTATGTAGTCATTGAATATTTATGCACATTCTACAAATCGATAAATTATCTGAAATCTGAACACGTTTTGATTGAGTGAAGTAATTTGTCACATAGAACTGGATCCGATTTGCATCCGCGATGCCCTTTCAACGGTAAACATAAATATAAACAATATTAAATTTGTTTTTTTCTGCACATAGTAAGCACACTCAGTGACAGTCGAATGAATGAGTTGATGGAACAGTCGTTTGACTATGTCATTCTATGTTTTGAATAATCATGCGATGTTTGTCAAAATTCGGACTGAAGTTGCTTCATGATGATGAATATTTTATGCTCTGTTCAGGACAATGCCTAATAGAAATCAAAAGAATTCCTAAATGATTTTCAGGCGTGCAACTCTCTGAAGAATTCTCATTTGAGCTGATTTGAAATTTCTGGAAGAATTACCGGAGAGTGAATAAGAAGTGGATTCCAAAGAACTTTCAGTGAATTTCAAGAAATAGATTTAGTGAAATTTTCTGAAGATTTCCCGAAGTTATTTGTGTATAGCTCTCGGAATCATTTATTCGGAGTCCTTGGTGTAATTGCTGGAGGAGCTCCAGCGAGAGTTTCAGAAGGGATTCTCAGGGGAATTTCTTGAGAAATTAATGGTGAAATTCATTGGGGACTAGTATAAAGAAATCTTAAAGAATTATCAGGTAGTGGAGTTCTTCCTAGTGGAATTTCTGGGCTCTAAAGGAATAATATATAATTCTGACGGCAGTTCTTGACAAACCTCCAAAGGAAATTCTGTAGGAGCTTTAAGGAGTGTCTTCTCGAAAGCATTTGCTAGAGAAACTTCCGAAGGAATTCTTTGAGAAACTTCCGAATGAATTCCTTTAGGAACTTCCGAAGGAATTCCTTCAGGAACTTCCGGAGGAACTTCTGGAGGAATGCCTTAAGGAGCTTCCGAAGGAATTCCTGAAGAAATTTTCTGAGGAATTCTTGAAGAAACTGTGTTGAGGAATTCCTGAAGAAACTTCCAGTGCAATTCCTGGAGAAACTTTCCGAAAAATTCCGGGAAGAACTCCAGGGGGAAATTCCCGAGTACTTCCTGGAAGATCTTCCGGAAGAATTTCTTAGGGAACTTCCGGAGGAATTCCTGGAGGAACTTCCGGAGGAACTCCTGGAGGAACTTCCGGAGGAAGTTCCTGGAGGAACCTCCGGAGGAAGTTCCTGGAGGAACCTCCGGTGGAAGTTCCTGGAGGAACCTCCGGTGGAAGTTCCTGGAGGAACCTCCGGTGGAAGTTCCTGGAGGAACCTCCGGAGGAAGCTCCGGAGGAGTTCCGGAGGAACTTCCGGAGGAATTCCCGGAGGAACTTCCGGAGTAGTTCGGAGGAACTTGGAGGAGTTCCTGGAGGAACTTCCGGAGGAGTTCGGAGGAACTTCCGGAGGAGTTCCTGGAGGAACTTCCGGAGGAGTTCCTGGAGGAACTTCCGGAGGAGTTCCCGGAGGAACTTCCGGAGGAGTTCCCGGAGGAACTTCCGGAGTGAGTTCCCGGAGGAACTTCCGGAAGAGTTCCCGGAGGAACTTTCGGAGGTGTTCCCGGAGGAACTTCCGATAAGGGTTTCCGAAAGAACTACCGGAGGAGTTCTCGGAGGAACTTTCGGAGCAGTTCTGGAGGAACTTCCGGAGGAGTTCGGAGGAACTTCCGGAGGAGTTCCCGGAGGAACTTCCGGAGGAGTTCCCGGAGGAACTTCCGGAGGAGTTCCTGGAGGAACTTCCGGAGGAGTTCCTGAGGAACTTCCGGAGGAGTTCGGAGGAACTTCCGGAGGAGTTCCCGGAGGAACTTCGGAGGAGTTCCCGGAGGAACTTCCGGAGGAGTTCCGGAGGAACTTCCGGAGGAGTTCCTGGAGGAACTTCCGGAGGAGTTCCCGGAGGAACTTCGGAGGAGTTCCCGGAGGAACTTCCGGAGGAGTTCCCGGAGGAACTTCCGGAGGAGTTCCCGGAGGAACTTCCGGAGGAGTTCCGGAGGAACTTCCGGAGAAATTCCCGGAGGAAGTACCGGAGGAGTTCCCGGAGGAACTACCGGAGGAGTTCCCGGAGGTACTACCGGAGGAGTTCCCGGAGGAACTACCGGAGGAGTTCCCGAAGTAACTACCGGAGGATTTCCCAGAGGAACTTCCGGAGGAGTTCCCGGAGAAACTTCCGGAAGAGTTCCCTGAGAAACTTCCGAAAGAGTTCCTGGAGGAACTTCCGAATGAGTTCCTGGAGGAACTTCCGGAGGAGTTCCTGGAGGAACTTCCGGAGGAGTTCCTTGGAGGAACTTCCGGAGGAGTTCCTGGAGGAACTTCTGGAGTAGTTCCTGGAGGAGCTTCCGGAGGAGTTCCTGGAGGAACTTCCGGAGGAGTTCCTGGAGGAACTTCCGGAGGAGCTCCTGGAGGAACTTCCGGAGGAGTTCCCGGAGGAACTTCCGGAGGAGTTCCTGGAGGAACTTCCGGAGGAGTTCCCGGAGGAACTTCCGGCGGAGGAGTTCCCGGGTGAACTTCCGGAGGAGTTCCTGGAGAAACTTCCGGAGGAGTTCCCGGAGGAACTTCCGGAGGAGTTCCGGAGGAACTTCCGGAGGAGTTCCCGGAGGAACTTCCGAGGAGTTCCCGGAGGAACTTCCGGAGGAGTTCCTGGAGGAACTTCCGGAGGAGTTCCCGGAGGAACTTCCGGAGGAGTTCCTGGAGGAACTTCCGAGGAGTTCCCGGAGGAACTTCCGGAGGAGTTCCTGGAGGAACTTCCGGAGGAGTTCCCGGAGGAACTTCCGGAGGAACTTCCTGGAGGAGTTCGGAAGAACTTCCGGAGGAGTTCCCGGAGGAACCTCCGGAGGAGTTCCCGGAGGAACTTCCGGAGGAGTTCCCGGAGGAACTTCCGGAGGAGTTCGCGGAGGGACTCCCGGAGGAGTTTCCGGAGGCGCTTCGGGTGGAGTTCCCGGAGGAAGTTTCCGAGGTGTGCCCGGAGGAAGGTCCTGAGGAGTTCCCGGATGACCTTCCGGAGGAGTTCCCGGAGGAACTTCCGGAGGAGTTCCCGGAGGAACTTCCGGAGGAGTTCCCGGAGGAACTTCCGGAGGAGTTCCTGAGGAACTTCCGGAGGAGTTCCCGGAGGAACTTCCGGAGGAGTTCCTGGAGGAACTTCCGGAGGAGTTCCTGGAGGAACTTCCGGAGGAGTTCCCGGAGGAACTTCCGGAGGAGTTCCTGGAGGAACTTCCGGAGGAGTTCGGAGGAACTTCCGGAGGAGTTCCGGAGGAACTTCCGGAGGAGTTCCCGGAGGAACTTCCGGAGGAGTTCCTGGAGGAACTTCGGAGGAGTTCCCGGAGGAACTTCGGAGGAGTTCCTGGAGGAACTTCCGGAGGAGTTCCCGGAGGAACTTCCGGAGGAGTTCCCGGAGGAACTTCCGGAGGAGTTCCTGGAGGAACTTCCGGAGGAGTTCCTGGAGGAACTTCCGGAGGAGTTCCTGGAGGAACTTCCGGAGGAGTGCCCGGAGGAACTTCCGGAGGAGTTCCTGGAGGAACTTCCGGAGGAGTTCCTGGAGGAACTTCCGGAGGAGTTCCTGGAGGAACTTCCGGAGGAGTTCCTGGAGGAACTTCCGGAGGAATTCCCGGAGGAACTTCCGGAGGAATTCCCGGAGGAACTTCCGGAGGAATTCCCGGAGGAACTTCCGTAGGAGTTCCTGGAAAAACTTCCGGAGGAATTTGTGGAACTTCCGGAGGAGTTCCTGGAGGAACTTCCGGAGGAGTTCCTGGAGGAACTTCCGGAGGAGTTCCTGGAGGAACTTCCGGAGGAGTTCCTGGAGGAACTTCCGGAGGAGTTCCTGGAGGAACTTCCGGAGGAACTTCCGGAGGAGTCTCTTAATGCTTTCTGACTGTATGATGACGTTGCGAAAATTAGGTTAAATCCGCTCGGTCGTTGGTTCGCTTGAACCTGTACTCGGTAAAACCGCTTACCGGTTCCAATCGGTTCAAATACGGTCCAGGAAGTACACATCTACCATAGATTGCCATAAATTATGAAATCATGAAGTTTAATGTGTAACATGATGGTATTCGACTATTCCCGTTAAGTGACCCCGGTACAGGTTCCGGCGGAACGTTCGAAATCCGGAATACAGGCCATATTTTGAACCGATAAAACTCCTGATCAAATTAGGCATAGTTTATGCGTCGTTTCCAATCAAAATATTTAAGAATTAATATTCGAGAAGCGTTCAAAGACTTACAACCATTTCAAATTCTTGGATGACTCCGGAACCAAGTGTCCAATTCTAAAAATCCATAAAATTCCTAAAACTTAAATAAATTCCGCTTCTTTTGGTGAAAGCTGCGAAATAAATGATGAAAAACAAAAAAAGTTACAATGATATGGAAATGCTAATATCATCTTCCAAACTTAGACCTCTAAGACGTTTAAGTTTGGAAGATGATTTGAGTATTTCAATATCATTGTAAATTGTTGTCGGTATCGTTATTGTTCTTGAATTAATGAAACCCAAAATCATGTACAGTGACTAGTGAGAATAGCTTTTTAATCCCAAGAAGACTATTCAGTTGGTGAGCTGTGCATATTTGTTGTTCTTCGACCAACCACGACTAGTAACTACGATGTATACAGTCAATTAAGCTAAGCTAACCTAAGCTAAGAGACAATGCATGTTGTATGAGTGTGAATGTAATTTCCATATGAGCTTTCTTAAATGTATTGATGTCCAAAAGTGATTACATTCCTGATAATACTTGTCATAAGACGAGTTCGTACAGTCCCATTTATTTCCACCACTTGATTGTACCTTTGGTAGATACGTATTTCGACCTCAACAGTAATGCCGTCTTCAGTGTCTCGTTCATCACTCGACTACGTAAAAACATGCCCCTAAAAGTCCACAATAACTTTCTTATCATTCCTTATACATTATATACAAATTAGTCTCCGTTAACAATTTTCGTTCAGTGGACGCATGCCACGGTGGCGCACAGGTCTACAGAATGGAAAGATTTGACCACGAATCGAATTTAGTCAAATGGAAAACAGATAATGTTGTGCGGTTTTCAGTAGAAAATGCTTATTTCAAGTCCTTTCAAAGATAAATGTTTTCCACCCAGAAATGAAACTTGTAGAAAATCATTTGCAACTTTCCCTCCAATATTTTTAAACAAAATGCGTCAGTATGTGCAATACCCGAGCTAGCCAAGAATGTTCAAGTTTTTGCGGATGCCTCGTTGAAAAAGTTTACCTTGAATTTCTGCTCATAACTAAAGCTGGGTCAGTGCCCACTTTCATCCAGTCATCGTTTCTATTGCATTCCGAATACCCCACACAGATGGGCGAGCAGGTATGGACTGTCCCTAGTCGGTATGTGCGTGCTCATGCCGCCCTTTTGGCGATTATTTTTAGGGCATCTCCACCTATGACCACGACGCTGCCCTGGCTGGCGCTTGTGTTGAATGGAGCCTGTTGTTGGTGGCGAACCGCAACACCTTTTACAGCGAAGGAAAATGTACCCCGAGAGGAAGTTCGACTTTGACCGGGCTGGAAAACGAATGGCCCGTAATATCCTGTAGTGCAATGCGGGCTGTAAAATTTGCGATTTATCCGAAAGATAGAAGGTGTTTTATAACAAATTTATGCTTAGTTTTATTTGCACGAAACGGTCGTTCGGTGGATGTTCGTGGCTAAGGTGAAGTGGAACTGGTGCAAGGTGGGAGGCGGTTTGTGGCTTTCTCGGAAGCAATGGTTCCGTAGCGTTGGCGGCCCAGCACTTCCATAGAGAATAGCCTTATAATATTTGAGGCATGGCGCTACTTCACGCTATGTGGCTACGCAATCAGAAGGAAATGATCTTGACTTTGCAGACGAAAAATATAACTTAATAATGGTAACTTTAGATGCCATGTGGGATATCTTCATAAATGGTGCTCGAGTAAGGATAAGATGAAGGCATATTATCGGAGGCAGAAGGGGCATCCTCGAAATAATTATTTTATTCTTTGCTCAGGCCTATGGTGGCGCATATGTTACAGATTGTTTTTGGTCTTACTAAATATGGGTAAACAAAATAGTTTATTAGGAAACATGTGCCAAGGATATACAAGAAGTAATGTTTTCATACTAAATGATTTCCGGCTCATCAGATTGCATCATCGAATTGGCTTAACAAAATGCCATTATAAGATTTTGCTGCTGCGAGAAATAAGAAAACATAATAATAAGTGAATTGAAAAAGGATCTTCGACTGGGAATTACTGTCGAATAGCAGTGCGGAGCAGATTGAAAGCATTATTGGGAGACATGATGTATCGAACATGTGTCAAAAGTTGTCAGACAAATGGTTGACGAAGGTTTTGCCATTTTCTTTTTACTAACTGACACTGTCCGTCCCTTTTTCGACATGACAATTTAATAGTAATGAAGAGTTCATTCCTAACGAGCGGAACGTGATATCGGCCTGCATGAAATCAGAAGAACCCTCATGTTTGATAGGGTAACGGTACCAATAGTGGAGGTATTAGTAGATCCACAAAAGAAAATATTTTAAAAAAAATGATATTATTGAAAAATTACAGCTTTAATATCTTAGCCAAAAGAAAAACTAATAAATTTGCTAACAAAAATGAGATTGATGTCATTTAACATCAACAACAACAAAATATTGCTTATAAAAATTAATTTTGGTTCCCATAGTGGTGCTATCCATTGATTTCTTACGAGACTCGCCACTATTGGTACAGTTGCACCACTATAGGTGCAAGGGAGTCAATTTTATTAAGGAAAATCATTGTTTTCAATAATTTTTCAAGTTAAATCTTAGGATAAGTTGCATTTAACAGGATATTTAAAGCACGACGCATTATCTGAAATCATCGTAAAGTGAATAATTATGATAAATCTCATTAAAACCCCACTACCTTCACTATTGGTGCTACCTCCACTAAGGGTACGGTTACCCTACTTAGATATTGAAAATGGGTTATCGCATCCATGGGTTATCGTTTCAACGAATAGACAATGGAAGGTGCTCAATCGCACTGCAGATTATTTTCAAATCATACGTACAGGTACAATTATATGATTAACAAGTGTTACATCCCTGCAGAATGTGACCAACCTCCCTTGTGCGAAATACCTTGAACGAAATATGAAAGCTGTCATCAGTTGTCATGCACATAACGATGATAAAGCGTAAGTTTACGAATAAGTGAAAAATAGAGTACGGTGAAATTTTCAAGATTAATTGTTTGTCCTAATTACTATACATCATGCTATTTTCTATACCTAAATCTAGTTAAAACTTAAAATCTACCTTAACTGAATTATATACTAAATTATATACTAGTTAGAGAATTAGTCACAAATACAGGTAAATCTGTTTATAAATTTGTAGTGCATATGCGATGTGAAATTCTAACCTGCTTCCTTCAGGCAAACCCACCCCGCAGAACGAGTAACCAAGAATATTGTTATTGCAGCAAGTAATACTAAACGTGAGTAAATAATTATAAGTTGTTAGAACTATTGAACCTATATACTGCACAATGAAATCGTCTAAGCCTAAATCAAAATCTAAAATACTTAAACTAAAATTAGCATAGATCTAATGTATTCTATTGAATTTGTCATTAAAGGAATTTTTTAACCCTTTCGTCACCGGGTTACCAAATCGGAAATAAACAGTTTTGATTGCAATCGCAACAATTTAAAAAATTCGTTTAAGCGATCGGGAGGCTCTGTCGGTATGTCAAAAAAGAGTGAGGGTCAAAGACGGGGAATTTCTCCTTCGAATAAGTTGCCCGCTGAAGTTAGCTGCGAAATCTGCCTGGAACTAGTGCTGTAGTTGTGAACTAAAAGCTAGTTAGTCGGCAAAAATTAGGGGCGTTACCACACATAGGCAATAAAGGGGGCGCACAATAAAAAATAACTCCAACACAGGAAACATTGAAAATGGTTTTCGGACTCCGCAGAAAGTGAGAACGTCATAAAGCGCCTTCCATGACCAAAATAAAATCTTCAACCACAAATCATAAATAAAGACCCAGGTACTGAAAGATTGAGCAATACATCAGAGGGTAAGTTGGGGATGTTTTGTAGTTGCCATACTCCTAGGTGCAGGGGCCCATGGAGTGTCAATTGGCACATCAGTATCAATACCAGTCAGTGAAGTCCTGATCATGGCATTCTGGCCGCGAGCTAACGACAAGATATCGCAATAATAGTAATTGGGTTTTGTAATATTGTGAAAGCGAAGGCTGGCAGTCGGGCATTCTACTCTTTTAGTAGAACCGGGTGACCCTGACTTGAATCGGCGAGTGGGCTAATGACTAGCCTGTCTTCCGCCCGTCCGTGGCGAGCCTTTTCCAAAAATGGTGTTACCGAGTACTAATCATCGAGCTCTTTAACAGAAAAATGGAAAACATGCGTGTTGTAAAATGGCTGTTACGTCACTTTTCCAGATTACGGCAGTGTAGCACGCTGTCTAATCCTGGTACCAAGCTTTTCCTGCGGGTTGGGAGTAGGCTCAGATGCCGTTTCCAAAATTGCGCTGATCTGGATCTGAACATGTAAGTGTAAACCAATGCATGAATACCTTGCATACCGATAGGTATGCAAAGATAACCATGGGATCTTTGAGGGCGAGTACTCCAGTAGGATTCGACGACAGCCACATTGGGGGCCTAACAATAATGAGTGATTCAAAAATTAATTCTACCTAACGATAATGAGTTATTCAAAAATTAATAATTAATTAATAGCCCCAGAGTTTCCCGGTACGCTCCGCAACTGACTATGGGATGCGGGTGGACGCCGAGCATCTCGATAATATCATCGAGTTCGCGAGTGCAAGGCAGAACATCAGTAAGGAACTGCAACAGAACCTTCGGATGCTTCGCCCGAGTTGCAAGACAAGAATAGGACGCGTTTATCAAGGTGGTGGGAAGAGAGAAGGCCGACAAAGGTGACCAAACTGATGCTTTCTGCTTCCTAGGAAGAGCGACTATGGCCCAAAAGGCGATTGATTTCGCCCTGACGGCCTCATTGGCCGGCCCGAAACAGCAAGGGCAGCAATCCGGCGAAGGCGCTCAGAGCAAAGCCAAACGACGTGCGACCATAAAGGCAAAACGTTGTCTGGACGGAACAGATTGGGATACATAGGACATCGACCCAAGAAGGCGACTTCTCGGCCTAAAAAGGCGAAAGGCGCCTACCAGACGCAAGTCACCGGGCCAGAAAAGGGTACCAGCCGGCCGTTGCCATCGGCACAAGAGACCGAAAATCCATGGCAGCTGGTCAGTAGGGCAAAGCGAAAGTCGAGCGTATCTCGACCTGCAAGAAAGCAAAGGATAAATACGAGGCCTTGTTGGTGAAAACAGATAAGGAAAAGTACACCGAAGTCCTTAAATCGATGCGGGCGGCAGAAAAGCTTTCGGTGCTAGGTCAGGACGCGCGAAGCGCCAGACGCACCAAGATCGGTGAAATGATCTTGATTCTGAAATGCGGAGCGCAAGCTAGTGGGACGGACTATAGGAAGATGGCCCAAGAGATCTTGGGTGACGACGTCAATGTGAGGTCGTTGGGGGCGGAAGTGACCCTCCAGTTCAAGTAACTGGACGAGGTTACGAACGCGGATGACGTCGTCTCTGCCATCAGAGAGCAGTGCGGCACAGATGTTGAGAAGACCTCTATACGCCTAAGAGGCGGTACCTTTGGCACGCAGGTAGCCTACCTTAGATCACTCACGACGGAAGCCACAAAAAAAGTCATAGAGAATGGAAGTTGAAGATCAGCTGGTCAGTATGCCCAGTAAGCAAACTCCAGCCGCCATCAGTGAACAAGTGCTATTCGTTTTTTTTTTTTTTTAAACTTTATTAAAAGTGCTATTCGTGCTTAGAGTCGGGGCACAAGTCCTACGACTGTATGGACCCAGACCGTAGTAAGCTGTGGCATCGTGCATTGTGGTGAGGAAGAGCACAAGGAGCAGGAATGCGATAAGGCACCAAAGTGCCTCATCTGCACCCACAAAAAGCAAGCATGTAACTATGTTTTGGGTAGCCCTTCGTGTCCTATCGGAGAGACAAACAAGAAGAAGCCGTGCTAGTACACAATTGAATTTTAACCACTGTACATCTGTTTAGCAGCTGCTGTGGCAGTCGTCCTCCTGTTCGACCCGTACAACGTTCCTGTCGTCAATTAGGTGACGAACGGATCTAGGATGGCGGCTATTTGCACAACGGGACGGTATCTGGTCCAGGAGGTGGTACACTCTTCCGCTGAGGGTGTCGTGATGGCCAAGATCAACGTTGCTTACCCATAAACCTTGTTTAAGCACTAAGCGTAGGTGAAGATATCGGCCCTAAGACTCATTGGCCAATTTGTAATAGTTTCTGGGTGATCTGCGAAAGTTACATCTGTTCAGGGCCAATCCCAGACCGTTTAGAAATGGCCATATTTCTGCGTATACTTTATGGATTTTCGATCAGCCAGCATCGGTCATCATACTAGTTCTAGTTTCTGGGGAAAGGATAAAACATGATGGAAGTAAACGTCATTCAAAATGACAAGCAGAAGAAAAAATGCATTAACATACCCTCGAAAAACCCGGAACATCTCCGGTGGCCAAGGACCAATCTGAGGTTTTGGATGGGGACAAAATACTAAAAAAGTTTCCAATCCGCCAGTGTGTTGATCGCGTATGCTGCCACAAGAATTGAATACCCGTAGACTTCTAAGGTCATAGGCGAAGCCGACGATCTTGACATCAGAAGGGAACTTTAGTTTCAGAAGTCCGCCGTACATAATATTCCATAATACCGGGTCCAATAATGAGCCTTGCGAACACTTGTCTGACTGGCATCGGTGTCGTATAATAGTATACGGTTCTGAAAATAGCTTAGAATATATAGAATACCTCGCCTTTTACATTGGATCGCTATCTCAGCGGTCTTTACCACGCTTTCAACGTCAAACGTGGACTTATCCTAACGAAACCCGAACTGATTGCTTGCGAGGCCGCCCGTACCCTCTGAGTACGGGGTCAGCCTTTTGAGGATGATCCTCTCCAGCAACTTGCCCGTCATGTTAATTAGACGGTTTCCCGGCTTTCGGTAACAGAACCAACTTCTGCCTTTTCCATCTATCGGGAAAACTACTACAGTCATGGAGACATCTCTGCATAGATGTTCGCAATGATTCCTGCCTTGAGAAGGGTGTTCGGAACTCCATAAGGCCCTGGAGCCACTATTTTGGCCTACACGCACCCGAATACGAGAATAGAACGACTAACTCATGTCAAAGACTTGGGCGTAATTTTGGATTTCCAGCTAACGTACAAGTTGCACATCTCGTACGTTGTGGGCAAGGCTTTCAAAACCCTGGGCTTTATCTTTCTTTGGCCAAAGAATTTTCTGACATTTACTGTCTGAAGCATCTGTTTTGCTCACTGATGCGGTCTATACTGGACTATTGCTGCGCCCCGTTCGGAATCCCAATGAACGGTGCAGAACAAATTGAGTCCGTGCAACGACGTTTCCTACGATTTGCTCTGCGTAGACTACCGTGGAGAGGTCCATTACGCCAGTCAAGTTATAATATCTGCTATCGGCTTATCGTTCTGGAGCTGCTAAGGAATCGCCGTAACATTGCTTGGGCCGTACTGGTTACAGTTGTTTCGCAAGGCCGAATAGTTGTAGCGATATTTCGGAGCAAAATATATCAACGTACAGCCGAGGGCACTTCCAAATAACGCTATGCTAAGAAGGCCATTTCGTCGGACTAACTACAGTATGAACGGTAGTATTGAAGGATTACAGCGGTTATTTATTACGGTATCAACAATCTTCAACTTCAACTTGCCTTATCAGACGCTGCGTCGGAGATTCAAAGAATTTTTCTCATCGCGTCAGGTCATGTTTGAACTCAAATTTTTACTGCAGGCGCCTCCATGCTGGTCACGTTTGGACTCCAATTTGCACTTCAGACGCATCAATGCGTCGAGTCATAATAAGTCGAGTCAAGTACGAGACACTGAAGACGGCCTTACTGTTGAGGTCGAAATACGTATCTGTCAAGATACAATTAAGTGGTGGAATTGAATGGGATTTTATAAACTCGTCTTATGACAAGTGAAGACATTCCACTAAAAAGCTCAAAATAATTTTCTTAGCATCAATGCTGTTTGATAAGTACTTGATCCAATATGAACGCCTCGACAGGTCAAGTTTGGACTCAAATGTTCACTGCAGGCGCCTCCATGCTGGTCACGTTTGGACTCAAATTTTCACTGCAGGCGCCTTCGTGCTGATTGATAAATACTTGTATAAACGCCTCGACAGGTTATGTTCGAGGGACTACCAAGATCAACGAACCTGGACCAGATGACAGTCTTCAACGGCAATTGGCAGAAATGCAGAGGAAACTGAGTAAACAGCAGAAAGAGTATGAACGGGCCATGAAAGAGAAGGATGATCAACGTCGGAGAGCCCTCCGAGAGCAGCGAGAAAAGTATGAGCAGGAAATAGGGGATTCCGAGCGACGAATGCGAGAACGGTTGGAGATTCGCGGAACCGTAGAAACGGCCTTTGGGGGCGTGCCGACTGCAAGTTCAACAGGAAATCCTCCCCCGCAAATTCAAATCAGCGGTGGTAATCACGTAGGAGACGTTTTAGCACATGAACTGCAGTTACTAGAAGAAAGGCATGCGCTAGAAAGGAAGCAATTAGAAGAACGTAGTAGGCTATTTCAACGGTTCAGCGTTTCCGATGGAGGAGCCAGCGGAGGTGTTACTGGGTTGAATCCGCAGGCAAACGTCTTCCAATCAATAGGCAGCATTCGAAATGATTCGTTCGGTGCATCTCTGTTGAGCCAAAGCCAGATTTCAGCTCGACAAGTTGTAAGCAAGGAACTTCCGAACTTTTCCGGAAATCCTGAAGAATGGCCACTGTTCTTTGCGAGTTACGAGAACTCCACTCGTATCTGTGGTTATAGTGATGAAGAAAACCTGCTACGCTTACAACGCAGCTTGAAGGGAAGAGCCCTGGAAGTAGTTCGATGTCGTCTTCTGCATCCTTCAAACTTGGTAGGTGTCATAGCTACACTGAAGACATTGTTTGGGAGGCCGGAGATAATAGTGCATTCATTGGTTAACAGAATCCGAGAGATGCCAACCCCGAAAGCGGAGAAGCTGAATACATTAATCGATTTCGGAGTGGCAGTACAGAACGTCTGTGCAACCATCAAGGCTTCAGGTCTTGACTGTCGTAGCCAAGCAAATTCGTCTTCCGATTTGCTTCTTACCAACGAAAACAAGCGCGGAACACCGAAGGATAATTCGCATGTTCACGCCTCAAAAACTGGAACACTGAATAATCGTTTATTTTAACCGTTCCTGTACGAATACTGAGATTGAATTTCCACTTTCTTTCCATACGATTCTTAGTATGTTGGCATTTCAAATGCCAACTAGGATTGAATTTCAAATTCGTTATCATTTATTCTATTAATGTCATTTTTAAATATTTTTGTATATTTCATTATTTTTATCATGAAATAAGAAATACGTTCCACTTTATCCATCAATGTAACCAACAAATGCAAATGCATTTTTCGGACTCACTTTATTCCCCACAATAAAATAAAGACAGCTTCGATCAGCTATCAGTTCCGTCCCGTCAGTTGCATGTGTGAGTATTAATGCGTTTGATCCAACTTTATCGTCGACCCCCTATGCAGCGCAAGTAATCATAATTGTAATTCCGAAATTAGTGGCACAAAAGTTCTAGGCAATAAAATAAATAATTCTGGGCATTTCAGTAATCTATAAATGCAATTCGACAGACTTTCTATTAGTCCACTTAAACCAACATCCATACTGTCGTAGCCAAGCAAATTCGTCTTCCGATTTGCTTCTTACCAACGAAAACAAGCGCGGAACACCGAAGGATAATTCGCATGTTCACGCCTCAAAAACTGAACACTGAATAATCGTTTATTTTCACAGTTCCTGTCAGCCTACTGAGATTGAATTTCAAATTTCTTTCCATTAGCTTCTTAGTATGTTGGCATTTCAAATGCCAACTAGGATTGAATTTCAAATTCGTTATCATTTATTCTATTAATGTCATTTTTAAATATTTTTGTATATTTCATTATTTTTATCATGAAATAAGAAATACGTTCCACTTTATCCATCAATGTAACCAACAAATGCAAATGCATTTTTCGGACTCACTTTATTCCCCACATTGACGAATACCTTTGCAACATGGCTTTACTACAAGAGCTGACTGAAAGATTACCTCCCTCTATAAGGCTAAACTTGGCGTATCATCGTCAAACCTTGGGCAACGTTACAATGTCGGAGTTTGGAGATTGGTTGGGGAAGCTAGTGGAAGCAGTCAGCGTTGTAACTATCCCATCCATCGGCGACATGAGGTCCGAGCGACGGGGTCGAAGGGAGGATAATTACATCAACATTCATTCGGATGGTAGTACCAACGAAGATTTCGCCAAGAAGAAGGGTTGTGTAGAATGCAGTGGCCTAGAAACATGCGACAAATTTCTTAACTTGAATACTGGGGCGCGTTGGGAAATTGTCAAGGAACAGAAACTCTGTAGAAAGTGCTTACAGAAGCATTTCGGGGCTTGTCATATCAAAACGCCATGCGGAAAGAACGGTTGTTCATTCATGCATAACAAACTGTTACATGACGACTAACAGTATAGCCATTCAACCGCTCCCGAACCGACGGCATCCACCAGTGGGAACGCAACGGTGCAGAGTTGCAATACTCATTCGAATACGACCGGGAAAGTACTTTTTCGATACGCTCCCGTAATCATCTATGGGAAAAGAAAGCCGATAAAAACATTTGCCTTCCTTGATGATGGATCATCGGACACCTTTGTGGAGCGGAGTCTGGTAGAGGAGTTGGGTCTTGTAGGAACCTCACATCCGCTATGCTTGAAATGGACGGGAGGACAGCAAAGAGAAGAGAATGATTCTGTCAAACTAGCGTTGAAGATTTCCGGTGCGCAAGATGCAAGTAAGGTCTACGAACTTCCGAAGGTTCATACCGTAAGAAACCTCTCCCTGCCGAAACAGTCTGTTTCAATTGAGCAATTAAAAGCTAAATATAGCCATATAGGGTTGCCGTTGGAGTCCTATGATGACGTTTCCCCTAGAATCCTAATCGGAATGGATAACTGCCGCCTAGGTCACTCGTTAAAGAGTACCGAAGGAAATGAAAATGAACCTATCGTGTCAAAGACCCGTATCGGTTGGTTCGTATATGGACCATGCTCCACAACATCCGGGGCAGCTAGTTACAGCGCCTATCATAGTTTCCACATTTGTCCATGTAGTTTGGAGACCGACAAGGACATGAATAGCGCCTTGAAGGAGTACTTCTCAATTGAGTCGTTTGGAATCACCGGATCATCGAAACCGTTAATGACGATGGACGAAGAGCGAGCGATGAGGATTCTTTCCACCGAAACACACCTGAAGGGAGCCCGCTATGAAACTTGTGGAAATCCAATATAAAGCTAGGAAAAGGGACCACTAGCGTAAACACGTCTTACCTGTCAGAATGACCAAAGCTGGAAGAGCACGAGGTTTTCTAGGTTGCTACGATGAGCTGATGCATGAATACTCGTGATGAACCCAACTGTCATATCACGGTTACCGCATAGCATGCGTTCTTGAAGTTCATCATCTAGTAAAACACAAAACTGGACTATTATGGCGATACGATCGTGTGCAATTACCGGACAGTCGAGCAATGGCGACGAGGCGACTAGCGTTCTTGGAGAAGATGATGAACAGGGACCCCAAAATAGCAACAGCTATACGTTCTAAAATGTTGGAATACGAAGCGAAGGGGTACATTCGAAAACTTTCAGTAGCGGAGATAGCGAAAAAGTACCCAAATGATTGGTTTCTGCCTATTTTCCCAGTTGTCAATCCCAATAAACCAGGGAAGATACGAATCGTGTTCGATGCCGCTGCGAAGGTGAGCGGCGTGTCGCTGAACTCCGTGCTTCTTACTGGTCCGGATCAATTGGTGTCGTTGCTTGCAGTTCTCTTCAAATTCCGTGAGTTCCGTATCGCCGTGGTTGGGGATATTCGCGAAATGTTCTTCCAGGTGCGGATGAAGATTGAAGACCAGCGAAGTCAAATGATTCTGTGGAGAAGTGAGGCCAACGTTGCAGATCCAGAAGTATACGCGGTGAATGTTATGACATTCGGCGCCGCTTGCTCACCAAGTAGTGCACACTATGTAAAGAACATAAATGCAGATAGATTCAAAGAGCGGTTCCCGCGAGCAGCAGAATGCATTCAGTACGAGCATTATGTAGATGATATGCTGTCCAGTGTAGAGACCGAAGAAGAAGCCATACAATTGGCCAAGGATGTCCGTTTTGTGCATTCACAAGCAGGCTTTGAAATTCGAAACTGGATTTCGAACTCTAGCAAAGTCACGTCGTCATTGCAGGAAGGCACCGTAACCGAGAAGAACTTGAGCCCATACACGGAGATTGCAACGGAAAAGGTGCTTGGTATGTGGTGGGACACCGTTACCGACTCCTTTACGTTTAGACTATCGCATAAGCATGATGCAGAGCTATTGTCTGGTATCAGGATGCCATCGAAGCGAGAAGTTTTGAGAACGCTGATGTCCATCTACGATCCGATGGGGCTTATTGCTAATTTCCTAATGTACTTGAAAATACTTCTGCAAGAAATTTGGCGATCTGGTTGTTCTTGGGATGATGAGATACCGGGCAAGTTAGCTGAAAAATGGAGAATCTGGATAGCGGTACTACCTGATGTACGGAAGGTGAGCGTACCCCGGTGTTATCGTTACATCACGTCTGCTGAAGCCACGAATCTAGTGCAATTGCACGTGTTTTGCGATGCAAGTGAAAACGGGGTCGCTGCCGTAGCTTACTTCAGATTTGAGGAAAATGAAGTGATAGAGTGTGCAGTGGTTGGTTCAAAAACAAAGGTAGCGCCGCTAAATTCCTCTAGATTCCGCGTCTAGAGTTAGAGGCAGCTGTAGTCGAAGCACGGTTGGCAAACAGTATTACAAGTGCACACAGAATAAAAATTTCTCGTCGAATATTCTGGACGGACTCACGTGATGTGGTATGCTGGATACGATCGGATCACCGACGTTATAGTCAATTTGTTGCGTTCAGAGTGAGTGAGCTGCTGGAGACTACCGATTGCGATGAATGGAGATGGATATCTACAAAATCAAACGTGGCTGACGACGGAACGAAATGGCAACGGCTACCAGACCTTCATCCCGGCATCCGCTGGTTTCGCGGACCAGATTTCCTACAGGAACCAGAAAGCAAATGGCCTGTAGAAAGTGGAAATACGGGAACGACCGCAGAGGAAATTCGTCCAAACGTACTTCATCACAAAATCAGCGAACCGTTAGTGCATTTTGAACGTTTCTCCAAATGGAAAAAAATAAAACCAAGCGCATACCCATCGAACTAGGAAACAACAACATCTGAACAAAACATCTACCGCCAAGTTCAACAGCAAACTTACCCAGACGAAGTTCAATTGCTGAGAAACGTGGATAAGGTTAAACAGCCCTGGAAATACACAATACAAAAGACCAGCCCGCTTTACAAGCTAAGTCCGACTATCGACGAGCACGGTGTACTGCGAATGCTGGGAAGACTTGAAGCTTGTGAATGGTTGGATGAATCCGTTAAGAAACCAGTACTACTTCCAAAGCGTCATTGCGTAACGGATCTAGTAATCGCCGACTATCACGCCAAATACCTTCATCAGAACCATCAGACAGTGATCAATGAGATCAGATTGAAATACATGATTCCTCGGCTTCGGTCAGAGTACGATCGTGTCCGCAGGAATTGCCAATATTGCAAAATACGTCGAGCGAAGCCGCAGCCCCCTGCAATGGGAAACCTTCCTGCTGCTCGATTAGCGGCATACCAGCGACCGTTTTCATACACTGGTATAGACTACTTCGGACCAATGCTGGTAGTAGTAGGAAGACGAGTAGAGAAACGGTGGGTGTACTATTCACATGTTTAACGACGAGAGGCATTCACATCGAGCTTGCGCACTCGCTCACAACAGATTCGTGTATTCTTGCTCTAAGAAATTTTGTCGCAAGGAGAGGATCGCCGCTTGAGATCATAAGTGACCGAGGTACGAATTTTGTTGGAGCGTCACGAGAGCTACGAGAAGCTCTGAAGTACATCAGTGAAGAGAAACTAATGGCTACCTTTGTTCGATCGAACACTAAGTGGACATTTAACTCGCCGGCTGCCCCTCACTTCGGTGGTTGTTGGGAGCGTTTAGTGCAAACAGTTAAGAAGATCCTGAAAGAGTTCAACCCTCCTTGGCTACCGACTGACGAGATTCTGCGAACTATGCTCATGGAGATCGAGATGATCATCAACTCTAGACCCCTCACTCACATACCTTTAGACACCGATACTGACCCTCCTTTAACGCCGAACCACTTCCTACTGGGGTGTTCCAACGGAAATAAGCCCCCGATCGCCTTTAACGACCAGCCTGCAGTTCTGAAACAAACGTGGAAGATGTCTCAGATGAGTTCTGGAAGAAGTGGGTGGCCGAGTATTTGCCAACACTAACCAGAAGGACGAAATGGTTCCAACCAACGAAACCCATCGAAGAAGGCGAGCTAGCCTTGATTGTGGACAGCAATCTCCCTAGAAACTGTTGGCCAAGAGGTCGTATCGTGAAAGTAGTCCGCTCTTCCGACGGGCAAGTGCGACGCGTGACAGTACAAACAGACAACGGTATACTGGAGAGACCAGCGGTCAAAATCGCTATTCTGGACGTTGGTTCAGTAGGAAGTAAGCCGCTTCAACACCAGCGGTGTACTGGGGGGAGTGTTACATCCCTGCAGAATGTGACCAACCTCCCTTGTGCGAAATACCTTGAACGAAGTATGAAAGCTGTCATCAGTTGTCATGCACATAACGATGATAAAGCGTAAGTTTACGAATAAGTGAAAAATAGAGTACGGTGAGATTTTCAAGATTAATTATTTGCCCTAATTACTATACATCATGCTATTTTCTATACCTAAATCTAGTTAAAACTTAAAATCTACCTTAACTGAATTATATACTGAATTATATACTAGTTAGAGAATTAGTCACAAATACAGGTAAATCTGTTTATAAATTTGTAGTGCATATGCGATGTGAAATTCTAACCTGCTTCCTTTAGACAGACCCACCCCGCAGAACGAGTAACCAAGAATATTGTTATTGCAGCAAGTAATACTAAACGTGAGTAAATAATTATAAGTTGTTAGAACTATTGAACCTATATACTGCACAATGAAATCGTCTAAATCTAAATCAAAATCTAAAATACTTAAACTAAAATTAGCATAGATCTAATGTATTCTATTGAATTTGTCATTAAAGGAGTTTTTTAACCCTTTCGTCATCGGTTTACCAAATCGGAAATAAACAGTTTTGATTGCAATCGCAACAACAAGAATAGTAACACTGTGTATGAATCAAAACGGTTTCGTGAACGCGTCGCGTTTTCTTCACTACTCATAAGAACGGTGATCTTCTACGGACATGAGACCTGGACCATGAACGAGGAGAAAGGAGGAGGCCAACTTTGGTGGTGTGTGGCGGCGAAGGATGAACCACGAAGAAGATAGGCAGGAAGGGTACGATGGCAGGGCATATCGCAAGAATGCCGGAAAGCAACCCTGAAAAGATGAGGTTCGCTACCGACCCGGCAGGTACAAGAATGCGTGGAGCGCAGCGACCGAGGTAGGCTGACCAGCGGCAGAACTACTTGAGAAGCGTTCGATAGCATCGAACCATGTATTGTGGTGTTGAAGTATTGATTCAGTCTAAGGCGAGTTTAGTATTTTCCATTTAACTCCACTACGTTTGGTTATCTTTTCAGATACGTATTTCGACGTCAGCTGTGAGGTCGTCTTCAGTGTCTCGTACTTGAATCGACTTAGACACTAAGATTGATAATAATAGATTATTTTCATGGATCCTGGACATTGTAGCACTGGATCTTCGTGTTTTATCCTAAGCAATAATGCAGTTGGTGAGCAAAAAAAAAACAATAATTTAATAAAATAATGTAAGCAAGACATTTGGTATTTCAAATCAATCAGACTGTTCTATAAATGTTCATCATCTGCTCCAGGACAATAGCACTATCCTTGAACTCCACTCTTGTATTACTATAAATAACCCACCCGCTGCTCAAGAGCTGCATTTATCTCACGGTAGTCGTCATATGCTCATTCAAACATCATCATCAACAACCATAACAACAAAACAGTTCCACTAAGCGACCGACCCCAGAAACAGTTTGACATGCTGCTGTCTCATAACAAGCTGAAGTTGAACCCCAAGCCATGTGGTCGTCTCTGCCGCCATCGCATCGCCTGTAGGAACGATTGCTTTCCCCTATGGTGGCATCCACACACAAGTCGCAGGAAGCAAAGCCTCAACCTACTGCTTTCCATTGAGAAATAGGTAAGTAGAAGGAAGCACAGAATCGCATACCTACTGCCACCAACTATGCTGGGTTGGCTGAGGGCGCACATAGTGCTAAAGTAAGCAGAAAAATGAACAATTTCAAGCTCTTCGGAGAAGACGACTTTCTCGTTCACGTGGATGACTGGTTGGGCCAATTGTGGGAAGCGTCCTCTGTATGGGAGCAGACACACGTACCTATGCTCGAGCCCACATCCCAGCTAGACTATAACTGGCTAACGGTTTTATTCTCGCTTTGTCCTCATTGTTCATCATGGCTGCAGTGGAAAACAGTTGTAGGTCTTATTATTGCGCAGACTGGATCAAAGTTAACTTCATTATAGTGAGATAGATTTTAGGTCACCTTCTGAAAAATTGCTTTTTGTTACAACGTGGGAGTCTAGTGATTACTTGCATGACTAATAGATCGCCAACTTTAACATTTAAATAAAAAATTGAGATGGTTTAAATTTTTTTGAACGTTTGATATTTTGTTCAGCTTTTGAAAGCCATCAAATAATACTACACAGCCTGAAAGGACATATGCTGAACAGGTCGTGCGTGAAATGAGGAGTGAAAAGTGAGAAGTAGAAAACGAAAAGTGAGAAACATGGAGTGACTTAGAAAGGCATTTTTAACCAAATCTCGGGTACTTATTCAAAAGGACGTATGTGATTTTGTAAACAAAGATTCAAACGTCGATTTGTCCGATCTGATTGACCTCCCACGCAAACCATCACCATAGACAGATAGGGGGAGGCTTCGGCTACCTGTTAGTGGTGTTGGTTTGCGTGGGAGTGCCATCAGATCGGACAAATCGACGTTTGAATCTTTGTTTACAAAATCACATACGTCCTTTTGAATAAGTACCCGAGAAATTCTTTTCGACCAAACAACACTTTCAGCAAAATGATAAGTTCAGCCGAGCGACAGAAATTTTGCCTGTGAGGTCATTCGTTTTCATATGATTGTAGTTTTTATAGAATCCAATTGGCGAAAAAATGATGAAATAAAGTTCGAATAAGATTCAATTTGGGCGAAGTATGGGCTTGCGAGAAATATGCGTGAAGAGATTTAGCGCGCTCTTGTACGAATCTCTGAAAATATGCCAAAATCAATAGAACTCTTTACGCTTGCCGAATAGCATATTAGCGGGTTGAAATCGGTTGGACATTTGGTCCAAAGCGGATTTTTGAATGAATAATCTTGTCGAATGACGTTCTGTCGAATGGGTATTTGAAAGGCAGAAATTTAAGTCAATGATAATTGAAACTTAAACTATTTATTGTAGTGTTTCAGAAAGTTACATAATTATTGCTTTGGACAATAAAAGAATGATGGGTTCATAAAAGAATAAATAATAGGAGAACTTCAATGGTCGAAAGGACATTACGTCGAATAGACACAATTGGTCGAAATTAAGTTTTTGGTCAACCATTAACAAATTATGGTTGGAAGTGAATTTTGTACTGAACTGATTATTGCAGAAATAATGAGTGAAAGAAAGAGTATTCATGAAAATAATAAGGAAACCATTTCTATTCGACCAAATGTCCCTTCGACTAAACGGCCTTTCGACGAAATTTCATTTGACCAAATGTCATTCGACTAAATGTCAATCAACAAAATGTCCCAAAGTGGACTACGATAGAATATTTTGAAAAATAACATTGATATCACTGGTTTATGAGCTTGTTCCAATAACAGAATAGAGGCCATTTCACCATCAGTACCTAATATTATGCTATTTCTAATCAAGTAAGGTACACTGGGGGAAGTGGAAAAAGGGGGTAAGTGTAATAATCGACTCGAAAAATTGGAATTGTACATACTTTACAGTTTTTACCACATCATAATATTATGCAAGAGTATACTTTGATGCTCACACTAATACTATGTTGAAATTTGTATAATACATACACTAACACGGTTAACGTTTGAACTGCCATTTTAGGCTTCGCAAAAAGTTGATTTTTGCATTCATAAAATCAATTCTTATTTGCACCAAAAAAAGGGACATTTCAAGTGAAGTTATATCACAGGTGACCATCATAATACAATTAAACTAATCCCATTCAATTTGTAGTGGTTTGTACCATGAAAGCAAATAATTCAAAGATTTTACACTTACCCCAGGTATCAAACACAGCGGGGAAGTGGATAATGTTCTAATTAAGCAATTTTTTTCTTCCTCCAGGGTTTATTTCGATAGCTGTGAATCTTAATATGTTCCTTCTTTGTTATCATTGTGATTTCAGTGGTGATTGGACTAATATACTTAAGAAAACGCCTGATTAATCCACCCATCGGTATTGATGCCTTTCACATGTTTTACACATGAACAAAATGTATAAAAAAAATAAAAATAGCAATGATAGGTAAGTGTATTCCAAAATTCACATTGATTTATATGAATCTATGACAAAAGGTCGAAGGACAAAAGGTCGAAAGACAAAAGGTCGAAGGACAAAAGGTCGAATGGACAAAAGGTCGAATGGACAAAAGGTCGACGGGACAAAAGGTCGAATGGACAAAAGGTCGAAAGGACAAAGGGCCGAAAGGACAAAAGGTCGAAGGGACAAATGGTCAAAATTTCAAAACTGGTTAAAACTGAAAGGCTGTAGTCTTGAAAACAATGCAAAGCAAAACTATGATTTAAGTACCGTCATCGGGGTAACAATTGGCCAAATAAGTTTCATGTTGGCCCGTGTTTTCAACAAATTCAGCACAAGGAAAATGTTATATAAGATACCTTTGTGAGCGATTCAGATATCCGACCTACAGACTGTTCGTGAGAACGATGGCCCAATCTTGACTTGAACCCACAACCTCTAATTTCTACACAAAACTCTACCACCAATATGCATAAGCACATTCATTCATTTATTTAGTTTACATCTAAACAGAAACCACTGAATCAACAATTTGACGCCACAATACACGAGTTAATAATTCGAGAACACGGAGTTCTTTTTAAAAAAACTTAAACGTCTAACTACCTTCACTGTTCACAACCAACTGATTTATTATCCTCAACTTAACTACATTACAAGTATGCTGAGTCTGCACTGCCTCGGTAGGTACAGGTTCGATGATCGCCCTCGATATCGTTCGCCTGGTTCTGCTGATGCGCCTCGATGTTGCCAACTCCAAAATGCTGACACCGATGGGAACGTCGATGGAATTCCACAAAGTCCGGTCGGCAACGACGTTAACTCACGGTTCGAGGCCGCATCTCTCCATCCTCGAATGCGCCCCACGCTCGCCAAGTCGTTTTACACTTGGTCTGCCCATCTCGCTCGCTGTGCTCCACGCCGTCTCGTACCTGCTGGATTGGAAGCGAACACCATTTTTGCAAGGTAGTTGTCCGGAATTCTTGCAACATGCCCTGCTTATCGTATCCTTCCGGCTTTAGCTACCTTCTGGATACTGGATTCGCCGTAGAGCTGGGCTAGCTCGTGGTTCATTCTTCGTCGCCACACACCGTCTTTTTGTACACCGCCAAAGGTGGTCCCGTCTCTCGAATACTCTGAGTGCTTGCATATGCACAATCATGATTTTATCCTGGAACACTAATGCAGGGTCGTTCATGCTGTGTACCATGAGATAGATTTTTTCGTTAATGTTGTACAAAATACAACATCACGCATGTTTGAGTGTTAATTAAAATGATTCGTACGGTTGAATCACCGAATAATGTGCATAATGTAAACTGTTATGTACGGCTTAAGGCTAGTCTTTGTGTACGTGCTTCAGTGTTTATTTCTTATTTAAAACCAATAACAACGTCACGCTGAATTAAAACCAATAACATCCCCATCTAATACATGATGATGAGTGGAAAATGAATTTGACACACATTTATACAAGTGACTGACATTCTTCTGATTCTCCATGATCGACATAGGAATGTAATGTATAGGAATGTATAGGATGTCGCGTTGGCGAAATAATTAATTATACGACACTGAATCAAAGATACCAAAACCAACGTATTTCACTCAAATATGCACTCGAAGCGACACGTGTTACAAGAGCACGATCTAACAAGTATTAATTTTTCAGTTCTCGTCCCGAGAACAACTCAAAATCATACAATGCTCGCCCTGGCTGCTGAATACTCACTGTAAATTGGTTAAAGAACTGCCCATGAAATAAAGAAGGAGAAATATCTGTGAAATGTAATAAGCTAGCTTTTTTTTCAGAAACATGTTTTCAAACTTGTCGTATATTTAATATTTTTCAAGCATACAGAATTATAGATTTTTAAATTTTGTCCATTCGACCTTTTGTCCCTTCGACTTTTTGTCCCTTCGACCTTTTGTCCCTTCGACCTTTTGTCCCGTCGACGTTTTGTCCCCTCGACCTTTTGTCCCGTCGACCTTTTGTCCTTTCGACCTTTTGTCCCTTCGACCTTTTGTCCCATCGACCTTTTGTCCTTCGACCTTTTGTCTTTCGACATTCTGTCCCAAAGCCATTCATATTCATAACAAATTTTGCCGTTGATTGCATTTTTTTGCGAACAAATTGGTTAAGGACAAGTGCATAAAAATAGGAGATAACTTTGAATGTGTTTTGTGCACACTCATACATACAAACACGCACACACAGACATCATTTCAAATCATCCGTAAACTAAGTTCATTAGTTTATAACCCTGTAAGGCCCATTTTTCCTATACAAAGTTCATATTTAAGGCGAACATATAAATTTTACGTACACTTAGTGTTTGAGGAGGCAAAACCAGCCCTCCACTTACTATTACGGGAATTCCTTGGGGACCTATTCCGTTAAGCCAATGAAATTATTCAACAAAACATACTCAGAGCAATTATCGTTTTGATTTTAGTTATATGTAACTACTCATCACAATTGAAGGTCAAGGTATCATGGGTTTTCCACTTACCTCATCCCCCTGAGGCCACAAGAAACGGAAAACCAAATCGACCACGTTCTAATCGACGGTAAATTCTTCTCCGACATCATGAACGTACCTACCTCGTTGCAGTATGCCTGCGCTCAAAACTCTCGACGGTGTACAACACGCGTCGAAGTCGGACGCCGCGGCTTAATTTTGGGCGGCTACAAGACGGTAGACTAGCCCAAGAATACTCGTAGCAGCTAAGTGGTACTCCCAACGGAAGAGCAGCTAGGCGCAGCGTCTCTTGAAGATGGCTGAGAGATATTCGATCCGCCATTGGTAGCACCTGCAACCGCTGCACTTGGCACGGTGCCCCCGGATCAGAGAAACAACTGTTATGACGGCGAATGTGAGCAGTTAGTAGAGGAGAAGAATGCAGCATGGACGAGATTGCTGCAACACCGCACGAGGGCAATCGAGGCACGATATAAACGGGCGCGGAACAGACAAAACTCGATTTTTCGGAGGAAAAAGCGCTAGCAGGAAGATCGAGACCGTGAAGAGACGGAGCAACTGTACCGCGCTAATAACACACGAAAGTTCTATGAGAAATTAAACCGTTCACGTAAGGGCCACGTTCAACAGCCTGAGATGTGTAAGGACATAAACGGGAACCTTCTTACGAACGAGCGTGAGGTGATCCAAAGGTGGCGGCAGTACTACGAAGAACACCTGAATGGCGATGTGGCAGACGAAGATGGCGGTATGGTGATGGACCTGGGAGAACGCGCGCAGGACATAATTCTACCGGCTCCGGATCTCCAGGAAATCCAGGAGGAGATTGGCGACGATGCGACGATAGATCGGGTGATGTGCGTAGTTCGAGTTTCAGGGGCATTCTCGAGTCCCTTCGAAACGCGTAGAGGGTTACGGCAAGGTGATGGTCTTTCGTGTCTGCTATTCAACATCGATTTGGAAGGGGTAATACGAAGAGCAGGGATTAACACGAGTGGTACAATTTTCAATAAGTCCGTCCAGCTATTTGGCTTCGCCGACGACATAGATATTATGGCACGCAACTTTGAGAAGATGGAAGAAGCCTACATCAGACTGAAGAGGAAAGCCAAGCGGATCGGACTAGTCATCAACACGTCGAAGACGAAGTACATGATAGGAAGAGGTTCAAGAGAAGACAATGTGAGCCACCCATCGCGATTTGGCATCGGTGGTGACGAAATCGTGGTGGTAGAAGAATTTGTGAACTTGGGCTCACTAGTGACTGCCGAAAATGATTCAAGCAGAGAAATTTGGAGACGCATAGTGGCTGGAAATCGTACGTACTTTGGACTCCGCTCCGATCGAATAGAGTTCGCCGACGAACCAAACTGGCAATCTACAAAACGCTCATTAGACCGGTAGTCCTCTACGGACACGAGACCTGGACGATGCTCGTGGAGGACCAACGCGCACTCGGAGTTTTCGAAAGGAAAGTGCTGCGTACCATCTATGGTGGGATGCAAATGGCGGACGGTACGTTGAGGAGGCGAATGAACCACGAGTTGCATCCATCGTTCACACCGCGAAAATCGGACGACTGCGGTGGGCCGGGCACGTAGCCAGAATGTCGGACAGTAACCCGGTGAAAATGGTTCTCGACAACGATCCGACGGGCACAAGAAGGCGAAGTGCGCAGCGGGCAAGGTGGATTGATCAGGTGGAAGATGACTTGCGAACCCTCCGTAGACTGCGTGGTTGGCGACGGTGTCAGGCCATTAGGCCGAAGGCCGTTGTGCCGAAGGCCATTTGGCCGAAGGTCATTTGGCCGAAGGTCATTAGGCCGAACGGTCATTAGGCCGAATGGCCATTAGGCCGAATTAGCAAAAAGAAGAAAAAAGTGAAAAATGAGAAGTTCTTTCTTCACCTTACGCCTCCTTTCTTCTCCCTTCTTGCACCTTTCTTCTTCTATCTGTCTTCTTCCTTTTTCCTTCTTCCTTCTTCCCTCTTCCTTCTTTCTTTTTCCTTCTTTCTTCTTCCTTCTTCCTTCATCCTTCTTCTTTCTTCCATCTTGCTTCTTCATTTTTCCTTCTTCCTTCTTCCATCTTCTTTTTTCCTTCTTCCTTCTTCCTTTTTTCTTCCTTCTTTCTTTTTTCTTCTTCCTTCTTCATTCTTCATTCTTAATTTTTCCTTCTTCCTCCTTCCTTCTTCCTTCTTAATTTTTCCTTCTTCTCCTTCCTTCTTTATTTTTCCTTCTTCTTCTTCCTTCTTAATTTTTCCTTCTTCTCCTTCCTTCTTAATTTTTCCTTCTTCTCCTTCTTCCTTCTTCCTTCCATCTTTTTTCTTCTTCCTTCTTCCTTCTTCATTCTTCGTTTTCTTCCTTCTTTCTCCCGTCTTTCTTTATTCTCTTACTTTCTTTCTTCCTTCTTTCTTCTTTATTCTTCCTTCTTCCTTCTTCGTTTTTCCTTTTTCCTTCTTCCTTCTTCCTTCTTCCTTCTTCGTTCTTACTTCTTCCTTCTTTTTTCTTCCTTCTTCATTCTTCCTTCTTCCTTCTTCTTTGTTCCTTCGTCATTGTTCCTTCGCCCTTCTTCCTTCTTCCTTCATCCTTCTTTCTTCTTCCTTTTTCTTTCTTCCTTCTTTCTTCTTCCTTTTTCCTTCTTCTTTCTTTATTCTTCCTTATTCTTTCTCCCTTTTTCCTTCTTCCTTCTTCCTTCTTCTTTCTTCCTTCTTCGTTATTCCTTCTTCCTTCTTCCTTCTTCCTTCTTCCTTCTTCCTTCTTCCTTCTTCCTTCTTCCTTCTTCCTTATTCCTTCTTCCATCTTTATTATTCTTTCTTCCTTATTCCTTCTTCTTTCTTACTTCTTCTTTCTTCCGTTCTACTTGTTCCTCATTTGTCACTCCCCAGTTCGTATTCGGCCTAATGGCCATTCGGCCTAATGACCGTTCGGCCTAATGACCATTCGGCCTAATGACCCAGCATCGTTGGCGACGTGTAGCCATGGACCGAGCCGAATGGAGAAGACTCTTATATACCGCACAGGCCACTTCGGCTTTAGTCTGAATAAATAATAATAATTGTTTGGAGAAGACGTTAGATATTAAAAGGGCCTTTTTTTGAGAAAATCTGTAAAAAGTGAGATAAAACTTTTGCTTAACCATCGAAACCAGATATGAGCCTACTGTCTTCAGGAAAGTTGTAGCGGATGGTATTTTAAGCCACTTTTCCAAAGAGACCCCATACCTATCCCAAGTAACAAAATTAATTTTAAGATGCACTTGAAGCACACTTCTAGACTTGTGCCTTTAAACCACATTTAAAACCAATTCTTCTACAAGCTTGCTCCAAGACAGCCATAAAACCACTATAAGACGAAAAAGGCCCACTCTTGAGAAGGTGTTCAAGACCATTTTCCAAGGTTCGCTCAAAACTTGTTAGTTTTATCAAAGTGATCTTATGATGCCATGAAAGATCAGCATAAAACCCTATTAGGATTACAAAGGAATTTGACAGCATGTATTTTCGTTATCTAGATCCGCTGATGTTTATACTTGTTTATATTGAACTTTGACTGAACCAAATCGAACAGTATCTCATAATTATGAAAATGATGATGGATGCGTTGAAAAATTGAAACTTAATTGCATTGTGATCGTGTAATTCCACATGCCACAACCACTTTGTCGAAGCTTTTCTGAATAAATGTAACAAATAATGAATGCGCCTTATTTATATTGCAAGATAGTATTATTTTGAAAAACTATTTCTATTCAAAAAAATGTACACACCCAAAAAAATAATTTTTGCTCTACATTTTATTTCGCAGACGTAACAATATTTGTTTTAGGCCCCAATCTATGAAAGGACTCATGCATTTAAAATGAAATCAAAAAGTTTTCAGCGTTCATATAGAAATGGCTTCCATCAAAAAATTTGACGCAGACGATAATCAGCCATGATTTCAATAGTTTTATCGAAAACCATCATAGGATTGGATTAAACCCACTTTATCTCATACAAAACCTGTTAGCTTTATGCAAGAGCATGATAAATTGAACTAGATTTATCGCAATCTTGACGAAGCTTAGTTTGTCCTGAATAAAACTAACCAGTACTGGTCAAAACTAAGAAGTTTTAATGAAGAGCTTTATAAGTTTGGTGCTTTCATTATAACATGTTGTTAACATATCCATTGAAAACAAATTTGGAAAGAGTTCGCCGTTAAATATCTACTAAACTGAATACTTGCACAAAATGATGAATTATTTTAAAACTCAATAGGGTTGCTTCTCCTCGGGTTCATAATATCTATCTACATCAATAACAATAGAAAACAAAAAATTGGACCGCAAAATGTTTTGTTTTCCATGTTTGTGATGTTTTTCAGTAGTGGGCACGCATGATTGCAATAAAAAAATGACGCAGATTAAGCCGATATCATCCATTTTGTGAATATTGTCATATAATAACATGCAATGCAACTGGAAAAGAAATGCATAGGGGAACTGTACCAGTTTTGGCCATGTTCCTAATTTGGACAATTTTGCGAATAACTCCAAAAATAAAGCAATTCGCGAGGGTTTTATTAGTTCCAACAAAAGATATATCCCTCACGATTCAACGCTGCTTTCAACTGATCGATTATTTTGGGAAAATATGTATTTTCCAGGGTTGGCCAAATTAGGCACTAAGTTGGCCAAAACCGGTGCACTTCCCCTATAACTAATTTGTTTACCTTTAGTTAAACATCTATAGGGTTATTTTTAGTCAAAAAGTAAATAGTTAATACTCTTTATTAAAAATAACATTGCTTCGAAAAACGAGTAGATTTGATAATTCGATAATAATTTTTGGTCGCGATTTTGCAACAATATGTTAAAGATTTCAAAAATCTATCTAACAAATACTAAACTTGCCAGTATTTGTTGCGTAGCTCAACCGTCCGTTGAAAACTGGAGAAATTTGCCTGTGTGTTGTACCCAGTTGGTTATGGTTATGAATGCCCAAAAATTGAGAAAATGTATTTTGAGGAAAATTGATCGCTCATATGATTAATGGGAGGATATGAACTCTGCCTGGTATTGGAACATCAAGACAGCTGGTAATAAATTTGATCCGATAGAAAGAAAACTGCAGCTGATGATCCGATAGAGAGAAAACTCCGATAGAAAAAAACAGATGCTTGCGCAAATGGAGTTTCCATATATGGGATAAATTTACATTATTGTTGCCTTTGATCCACTAGTTTTCAATTTATACATTTATTTGCGTCCAATTTGACATTAAAGCCTGTCCACGTTAAATTTCGGACACCCATCATCCCACGCGATTTTTTAAAATTTTCACAAACCACTGAGGAGATCAATTTACACCACAGTTGAATCCCTCCGCTTTATGTTATTCTTTCAGCGGGTTTTCCTTCTTGTACAAAGAGTTAAAATGGGTACAATTCAGTTGGACATTGTCTCAGTGTCCGAAATTTAACGTGGACAGGCTTTATGTTTTGTTTGTTTTAATGTATTCTACAACAAGAGCGCTTTCTCCCAACCAAAACCACTTAGTTTAAGGGAGTTTTATAATGGCATTCTCAAGATCGTTCTTTCTTAATGAAGAGTACCATAAAACTTTCTCAAAACTATTTGATTTTACTTGGGATAAAGTGCTCTTGCTGGATAAGTTATCAAAATAAACAGCTTAAGATGGACCTGGAGCATATCATAAAACTATTATAAGGTAATTTAGTGTTGAGGTAACTTGGACTAGACGAAAACTATGATAAAACTCTAGAGTTTATGCGAAGCCTTGATAAAACTGCAATAAAACATGAATAAATCCAAATAGAATTCAAAATGTTACTTGGGATGGCTTATATATTGCGAAATATATGACATTTTCTGTGGAAGGTCCCTGAAATAAGTTTTTTGAGCATAACTTTTTTTCTATGTTTCAGGCATTTTTACCACCTTCTACAAAGTTGTTTGGCTAACAAAAATACACGTTTTTGTAGAACATTGCGAAGCTCTATCTCTTAAAATTGAAAAGTTATTTGGGAAAATGTATTTTTCCTAGGGGTGTTTTAGAATCGCGTAACTTGTTCCGGTGCAAAATGGCGCACACAACTTTTTAGTACACTAAAACTGTTGTATGTCTACTCTTATCTCGCGGCTGAAGCTTGTGTTTACACGAAATTACAAGTGAGTTATATAGATTCCAAATGTCCCACTTTTTGCTCTACTTGTACACTATTCTTATGTAAATGCTATAGGATCACAATAAAAATTAACCTATAATATATTGCAACACTTTGAATTGAGCTAATTTCTGTATGTGTGTTAGGGTGGCTCAAATTAGTATGGGAAAAACTTTTTTCAATTTTTTTGATGGGCCGCCCTCTTATTCGGTTCTATTTGATGCCCTGATGCTCTGGACAAAATTTCAGCCATCATCTCTGGGCGGTGCTAAACTCATTGGAAGTTTATATGGAAAAATGTATGCAGAAACATCCAAAAGCAGTGATTTGCAGTTGGACGGAACTACTTACGAAGAAGAACTATGATACTCATTCAGATCTTGAAGAATTTAATACTGAATGTTATGCAGAAAACCGCGAGAAGATTAGAGTTTGCCCGGCTTAGTTATTAGCATTTCTCTGAAGTGGGGTTTGAAAAATTTTGGTTTCTTTTACCTTTGAAAAGAAATAAATTCACCCCAACAACACTCCAGTGAAATGCTAATATCTTTGCCTAATAAACTCTAATCTTCTCGCGGTTTTCAGCATAACATTCTGTATTTAATTCTACAAGAACTGAATGAGTATCATTGTTCTTGATCGTAAATTGTGCCGTCCAACTGCAAATCACTGTTTTTGAATGTTTCTGCATACATTTTTCCATATAAACTTCCAACGAGTTTAGCACCGCCCAAACGTTGACCGATTTGGCTGAAATTTTGTCCAGAGCATCAGGGCATCAAATAGAACCGAATAAGAGGGCGGCCCATCAAAAAATTTGAAAAAGTGGTTTTTGAGCCACCCTAATGTGTGTATATTCGTGTGTAAGTGTGTATGTATAGTCATTTTATAGACACACTGTTTGGAAATTAGATAATAACAATTTTTCACAAAAAGCTTCATGAGGAATTCGAGTTCATTATTTATTATTGAAAATTTGTGAACAATGAACAGTGGCGGATTGTTGGACTACAGTAAATGAGAAAAGAATCTTTACCGATGTGTGTAGTATTCTGGTTTTTCAAAACTTTTCCATCATCTTCTTGCAGTATTTTCTGAAAATAAGTTTTCTATTCATATATCAAGTATTTTTCTGTTGACAAACGAAGTAAATATTTCGAGTATCGCGATTAATCTGGAAAACAATGTTTTCTTCTAGAACGCAAACTTTAAGCATTTCTACATGCCGTAATAAAACGTCTATAAAACTTGCATAAATCTTCGAAGCATTGCGATTTTTACTATATTCAATCGAATGACGTTCTCTCGAATGGATATTTGAAAGGAAGAAAATTCAATAATATTTGAAAACTAAACTTTTTATTACGGTGTTTCCGAAAGTTAAATAATTATTCCTCTGGATAATGAAAGAATAATGATGGGTTCATAAAAAGAGTTGAAAAAAAAAGTTGACCAATTTTGCTCAAAATCGCTTGGTATGTTCTTCATCGAAAATAATTAGACCCGTATTTTTTTAGTTTTTTATTAGGGTGACCATGTTTGATATAGGGTTACCAGAAAAACTTACCTTCATAACTTTTGAACCACTGGATCGATTTGCAATATTTTTTTATGGATAGAAAGCTTATTACTTCTAGTTCTTACTAAAAATTTTGGTTTGGTGTATTGGTGTACTCAAATTTGCTAACATGGTCAAAATATTCGTTTTTTAAGATTTTTTAAATGTTGGACCACAACGACTATATATTTTTATATTTTTTTATGAAAATTCAAATATTTTTACATAACATATCAAAAAATTAGAAATGTTCATCGAGCCGTTTTTGAGTTCCTTTTTTTTTGAAAGTTTTCTGCCCATACACACATTAAATGAACGTTATTCTCCACTATTTCAAATAGCTCAAATTAAATCAAAAGTATGAAAATGTTATTCAAGAGTGTTTGTTTGGTCTCGTTTATTAGAAGAATTTACGAATCGCAATAGTTGAAAATAATTCAATCAGAATAGTCTGGTGTTGTTATTGATGACTTCATTGTCCAAAATCGTCAGAGCAATATGTCGTTTTTCAGAAGGGTTGGTTTTCAGCAATCCATACAATAGGTTACCTGCTTTGTTTATATGTTTTCAATATTTTTGATGCAGGTAATTCATTGTATTTTCTTTTTTGATTATGATTCATCTGTCTCCTTTTCCTTGTTCACTCTACCTAAATGATACCCAAAGGGACTATTTATAGTGGTCTATAAGATAAAGTATATGTCAGTCAAGAAAATCAGTGAAATTGTCCAGTTGCCTTACTGAAGAAACGTTTAATACAATGAAGCACGAATGCTCAAATTGCCATGTTTGGAGTAATTGTTACACCCAACCGGCCATTGTTAGATTTTCCAACAATTCTGTATAAGAATCTACCAAAACCTGTATAAGAACTGGGCATATGCGAAATTGCTAGATTTTTATACAAATATTGTATAAGAATCTAACAATTTTGTAAGCTTTTCATACATTTTTTGTATAAGAATCTAACAATTTAGCATATGCCCAGTTCTTATACAGGTTTTGGTAGATTCTTATACATAATTGTTAGAAAATCTAACAACCGCTGGTTGGGTGTACAGGAAACTTACTCCTAAACTGTATGATTATGCAGCGGAAAGGAGAATAAAATTGGATAAAAGCTGTTCCTACATTTGTAATACCTGCTAATGCCGACTTTATCGCATTATCAAGAAAGGAAACGAGCCAGCAGCTCCAAGTGCAGTTAATATAGAATGTGAAAATCAAGAACTCACCGTTTCTGAACCATCGAAACTTGATGATCTCGCCGTTGCCGGACCATCAGGCACCAATAATTTCGCCGTGGCCCGCCTAGAGTGAACAATTTCGCCGCACCAGCAAACATCAATAATGGTGGTTTCGAAATAATCGATCCCAATGCCGCTGGATCATCGGAAATTGACGCTGTTCCTAGTGTTGGCAAGTAGAATAATCTCTTCTTTTTGTTCATTCAGACATCATGATTTGCTACGTTATACTAGTTGTACTCGATTATTCAGGAAATTGAAAAAACATCAGTTCCGTATAATCTTACCTAATCCGACTTAGTAGCTCAATTTGTAAAGCAGTTGCCTATCATGCAACAAAATAGAATAATCGAATACAATATGTATTACATTATATGAAGAAACATGCTCCTAACTAATAGTTATTTTTCCATCTTGTTTTCAGAATCTTTGTTTTCTTTGGAATCAACGAGTGCTGAATCAATTGGTAGCGCTGGTGCCCAGAAACCCGGAGACGGTCAGGAAATTCTTCAACAAATGAAGGCAAAATTTGATGAAATATCTGACAGAAACGATCGATATAGGATTCTAACTTCCTTCCCAAATCCTGGACTGCATACAAAATGATGCAAGAATTCGGTGTTTCGCAACGAACTGCTCAACGATGCAAAAGAAATTACAGATTAAAAAAGGTTTTATGAGCAGACCGGAGACCAGAGTAAATATGTTGTCTTTGAGCGATGATACTCTAACTGTAGTTAGGGACTTTTATAATAGTGACGAGGTAAGCAGAGCATGTCCTGGGAAAAGAGATTTCGTTATGTAACCTTCGTGAAATTTATTCAATTTTCAAAGAGCAATATTTTACTTTTAAAATTGGATTTTCAATGTTTTCCAGCAGCCGCCCAAAAAATTGTATTCTAGCTGGTTCAAGTGGAACGCATACTGTCTGCGTATGCATTTATCATCAGAATGTTAAATTAATGTTTAAAACCCTTAAGGACAAGAAACTTATTCATAACCATTTAAAAACGTATCAAGACTTGTTTTTTAAAATACTTTGTGAAAATCCTACAGAGAAATGTTGGTTGAAAACCTGTGATCATTGCCCGGGTACGCAGACACTAGAGAATGACCTGATGAATTCTCTTGAAAATGTCGATTCCTTAGAATTTAAACAATGGAGGCAAACAGATCGTTGTCATTTAAATTCAATGCGAATGGATGCAGAAGAGTATGTGGAAACATTTTTAGAAAAATTAAGCGAATTATCTCCGCATAATTTCATTGCAGAGCAACAATGAAACTACTTAAAACAACTTAAAATTAATTTGGAAGCAACTGATTGCATTATAATTGCTGACTTCTCTGAAAATTACTCTTTTGTTATTCAGGACGCTATACAAGGTTTTCATTGGGCAAACGCTCAATGCACAATCCATCTTTTGCCATATATTATAAAGATGAAGCACAAAATTTAAAGTTTACAAGCTTCATTAGCAATCAATCGCAGAATTTACTAAACATAACCATGTTGCCGTTCGGCTGTTTATAACAAATTGTGTGAATTTCATTAAAAAAAAGCTACCTTACCTGAAAAATATCCATTTTTTTCTGATGGATCAGGCAGTCAATACAAAAATAAGATGACTGCTTTCAATTTGTGCCACATGTAAAAAGACTTCGGTCTTAAAGCAGAGTGGAACTTTTTTGCCACTTGCCATGGAAAAGGGCCTTGTGACGCTTTAGGAGGTGTTCTAAAGCGAAACGCTTCAAAAGCAAGTTTACAAGGCCATCATATTACAACTGCGTACGAACTTTACTCTTGGGCTGTTTCTAAAGTAGATTCCAAAATGTATTACGAGTTTTTCTCCGAAAAAGATTACAATGCAATGGAAAAGAAAATAAAGAACCGTTATACTCGTGTAAAACAAATCTCTGGGACACAATCGTTTCATTACTTTAAGCCACAAAATGAAAATTACATTATCGTGAAACGGTTTTCGTTTTCAGATGAAGAAAAGTGTTTTAAATTGTAAGAATTTTGCTATGTAATATTTTTTTTGATGAATTATGAAAAATAAAAATAATCAAATTAAATGCTGAGTTTTAATTGAAGGTAATCAGAGAAAACCATTGCTTGTAGTCTAAAGCTTTGAGATTTGAGCTACCATTCCTCAATATAGCAGAGCCAAGATTCTCTCAGACAGCGCTGGTTGCCAAATTTTTAATAATACCAATGGAAAGCATTCATTACACAAAGAATTTCAGCGTAGATTTCATTGGTCGGAAAAATTGTGTTTTTGGACTTCAAAATTGATTTTCAACTTCACTAAATATAAAAAAATCTACACGCTAAAAAATATATTCTAGTTTCAGTTCGGTTCACTCAAAATGACCCTTTTGTGGAATAATTCAAAATAGTTAAGTTTACTCAGTCGTGGTTTACGCTACCACTCAAATTCGGCATGAGTGCCTCTGCAACCCTTATGAGCACTGAATTAGGACGCTAACGGACCATTGTGGTTCCAGTTAAAGCGTAAACCATGGTTGAGTAAATCCTAGCAATGTTGGTCTCTGCTTTTAAACAATGTGAGGGTGATTTATAGTTCTTACATTTAATGGGGTCAGAATTGGACAAGCCTCCCCTACTTTTGATAGGTACATTACTTCACAAATAAAACTAGATTAGTACACATGGTTATCATGAATTTATTAGGAATAAGGTTGATAACTTCAACAGAATGATTCCACAGTTATTTTGAAGTGATGGAAAATTATGCTCATTCCATGTGTGTATGTTCAGAAAACTTGAAATTTTCAAAAATGTTACACAAAAACGGCTCGATGAACATTTCTAATTTTTGATATGTTATGTAAAAATATTTGAATTTTCATAAAAAATATAAAATATATAGTCGCTGTGGTCCAACATTTAAAAATCTTAAAAACGAATATTTTGACCATTTTAGCAAATTTGAGTACGCCAATACACCAAACCAAAATTTTTAGTAAGAACTAGAAGTAATAAGCTTTCTATCCATAAATTATTATTTATCCATATTATTCATTAAATAATATTGCAAATCGATCCAGTGGTTCAAAAGTGATTTTTAAAAAATAAAAAATTTCGAGAAATAGCGATTTTTCTGGTAACCCTATATCGAACATGGTCACCCTAATAAAAAAATAAAAAAATACGGGTCTAATTATTTTCGATGAAGAACATACCAAGCGATTTTGAGCAAAATTGGACAACTTTTTTTTTCAACTCTATTCTTTTCCCGTGGAATCGCTGACATAATAGGAGAACGGTAAGTATGTTTCGTCAAATGACATTTCAATGGTCGGAAAGACATTACGTCGGACAGACATTAGGTCATATTACCATTTGGTCGAAATAACGTTTTCGGCCAATAATTAACACATTATGGTTGGGAGTGAATTTTATACTGCGCTAATTATTGCATAAATAATGAATGAAAGAAAGAGTATCCATGAAAAGAATTAGGAAACCATTTCTATTCGACCGAATTTCCCTTCGACTCAACATCCTTTCGACGCAATGTCATTTGACTAAATGACGAAATGTCCCAAAGTGGATTACGATGAAGTATTAATAAATATTTTTAAATGTTTTTAATGTTTTATGTGTTGGATGGATGATCAAAATCTTTTACGTTAGCCCATTCTTTTCTTTTCGGCTGATCTTTAGTTACGCATGTTGATCTTAAGGCTTAACTCCAGGGATTTTTTGGACGATCGGAAACTTTTGCCGCTGACTTATTCTATTCTACACATCCAAAAGGGCATGTAGCATATTTAACACAGTATGAATAATGTTTAATTACGCGTGTCGATCTTAAATTCTAACTCCTGAGATTTCTTGGGTTACTGAGAACCTCTGTCGTTGACACATTCTATTCTAAATATCCAAAAGGGTATGGTTACGCGTGTAGATCTCAAGGCCTAACTTCTGGAATCAAAAAGGCATGTACCATAAATAAAACAGTTTGATTGATCATTAACTACGCGTGAAGATCTTAAATTTTTATCCCAAGGATTTCTTGGATGACCGAGAATCTCTGCCGTCGACTTATTCTATTCTACACTTTTAAAAGGGCATGTACCATAATTAATACATTTTGATTAATCTCTCGTAACGCAGAGCACCAGGGATTCCTTGGATGATCAAAAATCTATGTTGAAAAAAAACTCTATTCTGAGTAGTCTCCACACTATTCGCACTTCTCTCCTTTCTCGCGTTTCGTTTCTCTTTTATTTAATTTCACTCCTTGCTTCCTTTAAGGCTCCCCCAGACCTAAGCGATTTCATCGCCGCGACGGCGACAACTAGTCGCCGCGATTCTATCGCTGGGTCGCTGCAGGCAATGTTCCATTTACCCTTCCATACCAGCGACGACAGAATCGCGTCGCGACTGTCGCGTCGCGTGTGTTTGGGGGAACCTTTAAACCTCACACGTCTTGTGAAAACTTTTCGCAGTTGGGTATGCCAAACAACTCGACTGAAATGTATTTCAATATAAGACTTAATAGTAGATTTATACATTTATATAACCTTACAAATTGGTCTTCTGTTGGCCCGAAAGCAGCGCACTGAATAGTTTGGACACTTGTGTCGATTTTATACAATGTCTAGAATTAAGGTATTATTTTAAGAAAATCTTCATATAATAAGAAAACTTACAGTTCTATACGATTATCGATTTCATTCGCGGTTTTTTTAACGGTTTTATTCTAACTAAATGTACCTAATACGACGAGCTTTACCCCACTAAAAATACAAAACAGATATACAAAACGTGTGCACAGTAACTGACGTTTCATTATTATTTGGAATTTTGACATTTTGTCATCTCTGTTTGTGCTCGTTTCTTCTAATTTCTCACTCAAAGTATCTCGCGTATTACTTCCCACATTTCACTACTGACTTCACTACTAAATAAGTTTTCACTGATCGCAACTTGTTTCGCACTTCATACTGCATGCTTATCGCTTCTCACTTTTAAATTCTCATTCTTTCTTCCTCCTCCCCATATCCCAAATCCCAGTTGACAATTCTTGATTGATTATGAGATTACTGAGTGCTTTTTAATGGATTTCTCGATTCCAACTTCTCACTTGTCGTTTCTTACTTCTCATCGCTCATAACTTCTTACTCATCACTTTTCACTTTTATTTTCTCACTTGTTTACTTTATAATGAATAAAATCTAAAAGTTCTGAACCAAATGAAATAAAAAAAAATAGCCAGACCGATTCACGCTACCGCCGTCAGTTTTTTTTGGGTGAATATTCCTATCATTATTTGCCTTATAATCAGTAACTCCTTTTTTATTTGTGGAAATTTTGTAGATTACTCAATGCTTATTTCTTCCAGTTATTTATTCATTACTTTTATCCTATTTTGTTCAATAGCTATTCTTAAATTGTTTATGCGAAATGATTTTGTCCACCATTTCTTATAATTTTCTTTCATTTGATCACCCTCATCATCAAATCACACAGCAATCATCCGTTTTTTTTTCCTTAAAAAGGTCCACTATGGGGCACTGCACGGATAAGTATCCTTCTCTTTCGTTCTTCATAAATTTTGACGTTTACTGGCCTTGTTGTTTTCTAATCTCTTTGCAGTGAGAAAGAGACAAAGCAGTCCGTGCAGTGCCCTATACAAATTCAAATCCCTTTTCTTTCATTTGAGAATTAAGTATTGCATAATCGAAGACTTCCAAGCGAACCTTCACTCTTCATCCTGTTCACCAAACGTTCATGCATATCTGATGGCTCTTCAATCTGAATTCCCCGTGGCAATATTTCAAAACAATTCGAATCCAGCTACAATCGGTAAGCAAGTTGGTAACATCAATTTGTAATAATTTCACTTGCAGATTTCCCCGCCCAGTAAATTGAAGAAATCGTTTCCGAAACAGAAACTCCTCCGCATACAAACCACCAGCCGGTTATCTTTCTTCCTTCCTACAGTGGCCACCGACCGCCAAGAGGAATCTAACAATCCAACTCCGGATCCGGCAGCCGCCACTCGAGTTTTAATGGATTTGTTCTGACGAGCGCTTCCCGGGCGAGGAAACGCTCCAAGTGAAGAACGTCCCGGAAGAAGAAACAGGATCGAGCACATCTCGGAATCTATGAAAATGTTCGCTCCGTTCCACTTCAACCGCAGCCAGGTGTCTTCGTCGGTATACTCAACGCCCGATGCATTTCAACCCGCGGGGAATATTCACAAAATTATTCAACTCAGCCAAAGCCATTGAGTGGGTTGGTTAAGCGCTGCAGTTGGAGCCGGAGAAAAATAACTTCAATCAAGCGAAAATTTGCAACTTTTCCATAACGAACGAGCTCGGGAAATTCGGGCCGTGTCCTAAATAATAGTGTCTTGGTGGTGGAATAATTTGGGCATATATTCCACTGAAGGGGAGGGAAAAGTTGGTATAAAGCTGCAATCTTCATTATCCTTCGTGATGATTTCGTTCTTTCTGTCGTCTTCATGCTGCATCGCACCATGGCCGAAGTTTAAGGAAACGAAACTGGGTTCTGAAAATGCTCTGGAAAATACCCCCAGGGTGGAATAAATTAATATTAATTTTATTTCTTATCAATGTAGCTTTTTCAAGTGATTGGCAACTGGGTTTCGCTTTTTTGTTAGTACGCCGAATAGATCAGAGAGAAAAGACCTGATGGATATTGATGAAAAGCATTCGTAAAATACTTTCGAATTTTTAATATTCTGTTCAGTATAATTGGGAGCGAATCATAACCATGGATATCTGCAACGAAATGAGGAAATTTCTACGATTCTATACTCCTCCCGGCAGATAGTACCATCATAAATATTAGAAGAGATTCCTTTTCTTCTACACACAGTCGGAAAGATCTGCGGTGCTTATTTTTCCATGGATAATCCAATAATGTCCAAAATGAATTAACCTCTCCGGGAAGAAAATCCCCGTGAACAAACGGCAAATTATTTCTCATTAAGAATAAAAACTAGTGCAATTCTTCTTTGGTGGATACCGGCAGAGACCAAACCAAACCAAAGACCGATGGCTGCACTATTGTACTATTGAGGTGGAAACGGCGAAACAAGAAATAACCATTAGCAAACCAACATCGAAGATGAAGACACACAGCGAGGCCATGCAATTACGTTTGTTCTTCCGACAAGAAGAAGAAAAAAGTCCAACAAAATTAAACCAATTGAGAAGATACCTTTGGTCCATGATGAGCCTCATAGAAAAACCGACTTTCGCTGGCTGGAGGCCACGAGGTTTTTTCATTGGCCACAACTGCGGAGATTTTCCTAGCACGCCATGCGACCGGCGGTCACACGGCAAAGCCAAACAGGACAAAGGGTGTAATTTTATTAAGCAATTTTCCCGCAGTAAATTGTTGCTGGAAAATTTAAAGTTAATAACAACATACACAAACCCACATAGGGAGAAAGGTTTTCTCAGGTCTCCGCTGTTGCACAGAACGCTTCTCGTTCGTGTTCAAGCAGAGAATAGTTACCGGTCTCAATAACAATGTTTCTGTGGAGCAGCCATATCGCCGTCAGGATTATAAGCTGTGTCATCAACGAGCGTACCTCTCCTAGCATGGCGTACGAAAAAGGGGTTTCTTTAGAAACAGCTTAAAGACATCACAGATTGGACGGAATAATGGAAAGAATCACCGAGCAATGGGATTACCTTGTCCCAACAATGGCAACGATTTTAATTTTACACTCGTAATCAAATAGGGTTGGGTTTTGCAGTTTTTAATAATTATGGATGCTGATTGTTTTGGAAATATCTTTGTAGAGTACCTACATGGCATTATTCATCAAGCAACAAATACTTCAAAGGATTTGTTTGGCATCATTCATCATTCGCAGAACACCGACCACATATTCTACAAATCACCTTCTTTTTCTAGTCGTTATTCTTTAAATAACGAACACCATAATTTGAGCGTCATGCTTCCGAGATGATTACCCACTAAAACTATTTCCGAACTTTATTTACAATTCAAAACCTCGAAAATTTTATTTTTTTAGATCCTTATCCTTTTTTAAACTTCTTTATTTAAGTAATTGTTCTATTTCTCAGATACTCTTCCAACAAATTTCTTTAAAAATTTGGCCAGGAAGTCCATTGGAAAATTTATACTAATTTATATTGAATCCACAAATTTACCAGGGATTCCTTTGCGAATTTCTTTGGAAATTTGTTGTGTACCTGAAAACATAAAATGAATTTAAAATTAAAGCAACAATTGAATTCGATTATAAATATTACCTACCATCTTTCTTACCTTGGAACCTGCAATTGAACACACACATACAGACACTAAACTCTAATCTAATAATCACAAAATGAAAACCCTAAGCCCTCATGGAATAGACAGCAAGAAAACAAATTCCATATCAGTTAAGAAGAAACTATCATCCACTAAATTGCGTCTTTCGCTATCGAGTTTCTACCACAATCCGAAAAACAGATAATTTGTGGTCTTCCAGTAAGTTGGACCGTCGTATTGTAGACTGTTCTCTCCACCACCATCAACATGTAAGTGAAGGATTCGGCTTCCTTGATGGTGTTGGTTTGCGTGGGAGTGCTATCAGATTGCACAAATCGACGTTTGAATCTTTGTTTACAAAAGCAGATAAGTCGTTTTGAAAATTTGGTGTTGACTTCAGAAAATTTTCGAACAATTGCTCTTTCAGATACTCCTACATACATTTCTTCGCATATTCTTCCTCGAAAAGAATGATAACCGAGAAATTTTTATCGGATTTGCTTGATGAATTTCTGTGGGAATCCAAAACGATCTCCCGGGAGAGTTTTTGAGGAGTAATTTATAAAGGGATTTCTGGAGGAACTGCTGATGTCCGCAGAAATTTTTGGATAGTCCATGCAGGAAATTGTGGAAGAAGTTCCCCCATAAATTTTGAGCAGACATCTGGCAAGATCTTTCGGGAGATTTTTTGAGAATAGTTTTCATAGAAATCTCGATGAGAATTTTAGGAGGAATTTCCGAAGGAGCTCTTGTAAAAAACTTCCGGAGGAATTCCCGGAAGAACTTCTGGAGGAAAGCCCGGAAGAACTTCCGGAGGAATGCCCGGAGGAACTTCCGGAAGAATTCCAGGTGAAACTTCCGGAGGAATTCCCGGAGGAACCTCCGGAAGAATTCCCAGAGGAACCTACGGAAGAACTTCCGGAGGAATTCCGGAGGAACTTCCGGAGGAATTCCCGGATGAACTTCCGGAGGAATGCCCGGAAGAACTTCGGAGGAATGCCGGAAGAACTTCGGAAGGAATTCCAGGTCAAACCTCTGGAGGAATTCCCGGAGGAACCTCGGAAGAATTCCGGAGGAATTCCCTGGAGGAACTTCCGGAGGAATTCCCGGAGGAACTTCGGAGGAATTCGGAGAACTTCCGGAGGAATTCGAGGAACTTCCGGAGGAATTCCCGGAGGAACTTCGGAGGAATTCCCGGAGGAACTTCCGGAGGAATTCCGGAGGAACTTCCGGAGGAATTCGGAGGAACTTCCGGAGGAATTCCCGGAGGAACTTCCGGAGGAATTCGGAGGAACTTCGGAGGAATTCCCGGAGGAACTTCGGAGAAATTCGGAGGAACTTCCGGAGGAATTCCCGGAGGAACTTCCGGAGGAATTCCCGGAGGAACTTCCGGAGGAATTCGGAGGAACTTCCGGAGGAATTCCCGGAGGAACTTCGGAGGAATTCCCGGAGGAACTTCGGAGGAATTCGGAGGAACTTCCGGAGGAATTCGGAGGAACTTCGGAGGAATTCGGAGGAACTTCCGGAGAATTCCAGGAGAACTTCCGGAGGAATTCGGAGGAACTTCCGGAGGAATTCCCGGAGGAACTTCGGAGGAATTCCCGGAGGAACTTCAGGAGGAATTCGGAGGAGAACTTCCGGAGAATTCTCGGAGGAACTTCCGGAGGAATTCTCGGAGAACTTCCGGAGGAATTCGGAGGAACTTCCGGAGGAATTCGGAGGAACTTCGGAGGAATTCCGGAGAACTTCCGGAGGAATTCCCGGAGGAACTTCCGGAGGAATTCGGAGGAACTTCCGGAGGAATTCGGAGGAACTTCCGGAGGAATTCGGAGGAACTTCGGAGGAATTCCCGGAGGAACTTCCGGAGGAATTCGGAGGAACTTCCGGAGGAATTCGGAGGAACTTCCGGAGGAATTCCCGGAGGAACTTCCGGAGGAATTCGGAGGAACTTCCGGAGGAACTTCCGGAGGAATTCCCGGAGGAACTTCGGAGAATTCGGAGGAACTTCGGAGGAATTCCGGAGGAACTTCCGGAGGAATTCCCGGAGGAACTTCGGAGGAATTCGGAGGAACTTCCGGAGGAAATTCCCGGAGGAACTTCGGAGGAATTCCGGAGGAACTTCGGAGGAATTCGGAGGAACTTCGGAGGAATTCGGAGGAACTTCCGGAGGAATTCGGAGGAACTTCCGGAGGAATTCGGAGGAACTTCGGAGGAATTCGGAGGAACTTCGGAGGAATTCCCGGAGGAACTTCGGAGGAATTCGGAGGAACTTCCGGAGGAATTCGGAGGAACTTCGGAGGAATTCCCGGAGGAACTTCGGAGGAATTCCCGGAGGAACTTCGGAGGAATTCCCGGAAGGAACTTCGGAGGAATTCGGAGGAACTTCCGGAGGAATTCGGAGGAACTTCCGGAGGAATTCCCGGAGGAACTTCGGAGGAATTCCGGAGGAACTTCGGAGGAATTCCCGGAGGAACTTCAGGAGGAATTCCCGGAGGAACTTCGGAGGAATTCCCGGAGGAACTTCGGAGGAATTCGGAGGAACTTCGGAGGAATTCGGAGGAACTTCCGGAGGAATTCGGAGGAACTTCGGAGGAATTCCGGAGGAACTTCGGAGGAATTCCCGGAGGAACTTCGGAGAATTCCCGGAGGAACTTCGGAGGAATTCGGAGGAACTTCGGAGGAATTCCCGGAGGAACTTCGGAGGAATTCCCGGAGGAACTTCCGGAGGAATTCCGGAGAACTTCGGAGAATTGAGGAACTTCGGAGGAATTCCGGAGGAACTTCCGGGAGGAATTCCCGGAGGAACTTCCGGAGGAATTCCCGGAGGAACTTCGGAGGAATTCGGAGGAACTTCGGAGGAATTCGGAGGAACTTCGGAGGAATTCGGAGGAACTTCCGGAGGAATTCCCGGAGGAACTTCGGAGGAATTCAGGAGGAACTTCGGAGGAATTCGGAGGAACTTCCGGAGGAATTCGGAGGAACTTCCGGAGGAACTTCGGAGGAATTCCCGGAGGAACTTCGGAGGAATTCCCGGAGGAACTTCGGAGGAATTCGGAGGAACTTCCGGAGGAATTCCAGAGGAACTTCGGAGGAATTCCCGGAGGAACTTCCGGAGGAACTTCGGAGGAACTTCCGGAGGAACTTCGGAGGAACTTCCGGAGGAACTTCCGGAGGAACTTCCGGAGGAACTTCCGGAGGAACTTCCGGAGGAACTTCGGAGGAACTTCCGGAGGAACTCCGGAGGAACTTCCGAGAACTTCCGGAGGAACTTCGGAGGAACTTCCGGAGGAACTTCCGGAGGAACTTCGGAGAACTTCGGAGGAACTTCCGGAGGAACTTCCCGGAGGAACTTCCGGAGGAACTCCGGAGGAACTTCCGGAGGAACTTCCGGAGGAACTTCGGAGGAACTTCCGGAGGAACTTCCGGAGGAACTTCGGAGGAACTTCGGAGGAACTTCCGGAGGAACTTCGGAGGAACTTCCGGAGGAACTTCGGAGAACTTCCGGAGGAACTTCCGGAGGAACTTCCGGAGAACTTCGGAGGAACTTCGGAGGAACTTCCGGAGGAACTTCCGGAGGAACTGGAGGAACTTCAGGAAGAACTTCCGGAGGAACTGGAGGAACTTCCGGAGGAACTTCAGGAGGAACTTCGGAGGAACTTCCGAGGAACTTCCGGAGGAACTTCCGGAGGAACTTCCGGAGGAACTTCGGAGGAACTTCGGAGGAACTTCCGGAGAACTTCGGAGGAACTTCGGAGGAACTTCCGGAGGAACTTCCAGGAGGAACTTCGGAGGAACTTCCGGAGGAACTTCCGGAGGAACTTCGAGGAACTTCGGAGGAACTTCCGAGGAGGAACTTCCGGAGGAACTTCCGGAGGAACTTCCGGAGGAACTTCCGGAGGAACTTCGGAGGAACTTCAGGAGGAACTTCGGAGGAACTTCCGGAGGAACTTCCGGAGGAACTTCGGAGGAACTTCCGGAGGAACTTCCGGAGGAAACTTCCGAGGAACTTCCGGAGGAACTTCGGAGGAACTTCCGGAGGAACTTCCGGAGGAACTTCGGAGGAACTTCAGAGGAACTTCCGGAGGAATTCCGGAGGAACTTCCGGAGGAACTTCCGGAGGAACTTCCGGAGGAACTTCGGAGGAATTTCGGAGGAACTTCCGGAGGAATTCCCGGAGGAACTTCTGGAGGAATTCTGGAGGAACTTCTGGAGGAATTCCCGGAGGAACTTCCGGAGGAATTCCCGGAGGAATTCGGAGAAATTCGGAGGAACTTCCGGAGGAATTCCCGGAGGAACTTCCGGAGGAATTCGGAGGAACTTCGGAGGAATTCGGAGGAACTTCAGGAGGAATTCCCGGAGGAACTTCGGAGGAATTCCTCGGAGGAACTTCGGAGGAATTCCCGGAGGAACTTCCGGAGGAATTCGGAGGAACTTCGGAGGAATTCCCGGAGGAACTTCGGAGGAATTCCCGGAGGAGGAACTTCGGAGGAATTCCCGGAGGAACTTCAGGAGGAATTCCGAGGAACTTCCTGGAGGAACTTCCGGAGGAATTCCAGGAGGAACTTCCGGAGGAATTCGGAGGAACTTCGGAGGAATTCCCGGAGGAACCGGAGGAATTCCCGGAGGAACTTCCGGAGGAATTCCCTGAGGAACTTCCGGAGGAATTCCGGAGGAACTTCGGAGGAACTTCCGGAGGAATTCCAGGAGGAACTTCGGAGGAATTCGGAGGAACTTACGGAGGAACTTCCGAAGGAACTTACGGAAGAACTTCCGAATGAATTTCCGAAGCAACTTTCGTCTGTTCACTCCGGTACCTGCAATAAAAAATCATCTTGACGTTTCGTGTGACGACTAAACTAAACCACATTACATTTAATTTGTTATTTATTTGAAGCATATAGGAGCTATGAGATGAAGTGCTGGAACCGTAAACTTATATGTCTGTTAACTTGTAAGAATCTACAGGGTGTTCAAGAAGTTCGAATACAAATGTTTGATCATTGTGTTTGTAAGCCTAATGTACATATTCTGTATTCGTATTGGTGTCAGCGTTAGCGGTATATATACGCTCACGGATGTGTGTGACATTCTGTCTCTTGTTGTTTGTTTATTACGCGCGTTGAAAATGGATTGGGGCATCGTAAATAGCCGTTTTTGAAGGTCGAAATCATTGCGGCGTGCTACAAAACTGAGGTTTTGGGTACGATTAATGCCCCCAGTGGCTCGGTGATAAGACGGAGATCAGCCTCACGTGTTCCAATAGGACGATAACCCTTTATACACGAAAAATGCGATTTAAGCCTTATATGGGGACAATTTCATCGACTTTTTGGACAAAACTTTGCGACCTCCCAGCTTCCCGGATTTGAACCCTCTTAACTTTCTTGTTTGGTCCTTCATTATGTTAAAGCTGTACGAATACGATGTCAGTAACTTAGACCAGTTCAAGACGTAATTTTTAAAATCTGGATCGAAATGCCCATGCAGACTGTACGATGCCGCTTGCCAATGGGTTTTAGAAACCTTTGAAGCTCGTGAAGAAGTACAAAAAGAGGCCATTCCAAAAGAAATGTTACAAACGTTCTTCATAAACAATACTTTCAATGAAATGGAACCGGGAAAAGAAATAATTTAATCTCAATTTTTAAACATTTTTTGAAAGTGTATTCGAACTTATTGAACACCCTGTATGGTGGTAGTGTGTAGAACGCAATGCCAATTTGAATCATCAGGAACCGATAAGGCTTGTAGATGTACATTTTTTACAAATTCGTAGTTGGATAGATTAAAGTTAATTTAACCAAATTTGTCTAAAAAGTGCTAACTTGATGATGATAAATGATGTTCAATACACAACTCCATAAAATTGGTTTAGTAAACGACTGTATTATGCTTTCCATTCTTTCACCGAAATTTCATCGCGTGAACCAATCTCAAGCATGTAGTGTGACGAACCTTAAAAAGAGTTGTGGATAATTTGCAATAATATAATGAAAAGTAAGACCAACTCAAGAACGCAAGAGGTGTTTCATGTGCAAGCGCTTCCAGTTTGACTGTGGTATTATTGCCATGAACCCAAAGCAGGTTGCCCATCATTTTCAAGGCAATAGTAGGCGATGAAGTCCAAGAACATCCAAGATACCGACCTCTGCACTTCTCCTGCCCACCTTGTCGGTTCCTGCACCGAATGACGAACGTAAAAGATTTTTCCAGCACAGCCTGCTTTGTGCACGACCGATGACTGAAAGGAAAGTGGGAAACATCATGTGCACAAAACAAAACACACAACACACCAACAGTTGCACGTCAACCAACAATGGCACCATAAGTAGCACCTTTTGCCTCACACCAATCATGAAGCAGTAAGCGACAGGCTTCTTATCGTTTCACTGATCCTACCGCCAAACCACCCCAGCCCAGGAAAAGATCATCTTAGGCTCTGTCTCATTTGGAGAATTAAACTGAAATTAAACTTAAAAGTGACATTTCAATAATTACCGAATAATCCTGCTCACAGAGGATGATTACTTTTGACAGATATCGAATCATTTTGCATCGATGTCTTATTGGAATTGCTGGGTAGCACCAGCCATTCTTATGACCGGGTTATTTGTTAATTTTCGAACTGTCACTTTTAAGTTTAATTCTCCAAATGAGACAGATCCTTACTTTTCGTATGGCTACCACCTCGGCGACAGAGCGGTGGGAAGTCACCTTCGTTTATGTAGGTATTGTGAGGTAGACTACGAAAAGGACGGTTACCAACAACAAACGACACGAACACGGGACTCTAAAGCCGTGTAAAATAGTGAGCATAAATGTCAGGGCGGTATAAATGTGAGCATTTCATGTTGGACTAATTATACGAAACGATTATAGTTTCGTTTCGTGAGGGGGTTGCAAGAGAGCTTGGTGTAGTTTTACCCCAAGGTGACGTTTCACACTATGTGATTATTTCTTAAACAACTAGCAGAAGACGCTTTGGAAAGTTTTTCTTTTATTGTTCTGGAATGGATGCCGAGATGACGATACACAGAGCATTGTGTTTGACATCGCAAGCGGGGGAAATCTCCGTAAGTTAATTTAAGTAGTACTACCATTGCAACAAAGTGGATCAATGTTCTACATATTACATTCTTCGTTAAATTGTACGAGTCACCTTATCATGTTATGCTTCAGTTTGAAATCAAAATTAATGCTCTCCCCATGGCTGGTTGTTCACCTAGGTATTCTGTTCGGAAAAGGTGCATTGTTTATTCGTTGAGTGGGGGTGTACCTGAGCCGGTTAACTGGAAGCATTAAAAATGCGTAGTGTCCTGTTTTTAAGTCAAGCATTCGTTCACAATGACGTAAAAATTAAAACTCGCAGTGCAGAACACAATACACATAATAAAAAATAGTTCTTGGAATTCAACTGAATTGAGTCGTAGAGTGGTTTTCAAGTTGCTGCAAGTCAATCAATATGACTCATAGAGCATCGAATGTAGTTTATTCTTTTATTTTTCAGTTGTTCACATTTCAACAAAGTAGATTTGTACTTATAGCTTATACATACAGTGATATAATTTTGCCCAGTGAAGTCGAACACATTAAAACATATATTGCGTTTTGAATGTCTTTATCATTATCGATTTTTCCAGAATCTGAAAATAATAATGCTTGTAGTTTCGATAGGAATCAACTTCATTTTATATTTAGGTCATCATAAAATACTACATCTCTAAAAGCTCTTTATTGAGTTTATTTAACTTCCATGTTGCATTGAGACAAACCCTATCCAAACATTGTAAACTGCACCACTGCATTGTAGTGATTCCTAAATCGCTCAAATCGCTTGTGCACAGAGCTGCTGCATCGGAAGGCAAAGAAACCCTTCATCAGCATCCGCATTCAAACCGTCAATCGTCCGCGTGTGGTGGAACAAATCCGAACAACCAACTTCCACACGTTGAACGGAGAAAAGGCGAGTAAGAAGCGTCTCAACAAAGGACGATCATGCAATCCAAAATTGAACGAAATGCGACGAAATTGTCATCGAACGGATCTCTGAATCACGTGAAGTGAATGTAACTAAAGGGGGAGCAAAATTCAGGGATGCATTGTTTGCTGTGAGCACAGTGACCACAGGCGGCACAATGCAGAGACTGCCCAAGTATGATGGTCGAAGTCTTCCAAAATTGTGGAACGCTAAAAACAACATTAACAAGCAAATAGTATACGAGAAAGGCAAAAATATACGAAATAATGGGAATCCTAGATTTTCCAATTATTGTCATCTTTGACAGTAATGATCATTCATATTTATTCTCTTTCCAATCAGAAGCACCACTCCACCCACGCTCATGACAACAATAAACGATGAAGAACGCTGTTCCTTTCAGCAGTGGTAAATTTTCAAGATTGCATTTCAATTGATAAGGCGGGAGGGGGCAAACCACATAGAAATGGTGATGACATCCTTGGCGAAGCACAGGCTCCCACAGAAAGAGAGAGAAAAGGGTCAACAATGAAATCCCCATTCTGTGCCGTTGAATGGCCATAGGTATGGTACCCGGTACTCGATGCACTGCTGCTCCGTGTGGTTGCCCATTTCGGATCCTACGGTTCTGGCTGATCTGTTTCTAACCGAAAATGTACACATCTATTGTCCGGAAAAGACCAACATGGGAGGCACAACAGACGGGCTTAAACGTGTTTCTTAGTCATACAAAACACAAAAGTACTGAATGTGTTCAGACTCAATAAAAGCATCTTATGCTGGGAAATGCGAAAAGACAACATTGGATGTTTTCTCCGGTGGGTTTATTTCTTATTTTCCACGGCACTATTGTGTACTGCCTGTTATTGTACGTTGCTTGCTGAGGCTGGAGATGCTGATATCTGTCAGAAATGGAACGGGCGAGTCCAGGCTTATTCACTGCCATTCAGTTATTGTATGGAAATAGAATGATATTGCAGTCAAATAATCCTTAGATCGAACTCACGATAAGTAGTTGAAAAGATTTTTCTTATTGAAAGTACCTAGTGGATATTTATTATTTTTCAGTAAACCTAATATGTTACCGAAAACTCTCCTACGTCCGTACGCCCTGAGACCCGGTACCTCAAAAGAGGTCTTGAGCATCCACTCCAAAGACTGCCGTTGGCTCTAGACCAGCAGACAGCCTCGATTGTGCAGGAATAATCAATTTCAATCAAACTTGTTCGGTGTGGTGGTGTTTTCGAAAACATCGATAGATCCCAAAATAGCAAGCTCGACAAGGCCAATGCCGGGTACTATCCCTCTCCAGCCAAGTGCCGGGTCCTTGATCGATTTCAATGCAATTGGTGCAACTTTGGTGGCTCCGTCGGCGGTGTACCGTCAAGAAGTGGAGTGCGCAGTTCCTATCAGCAGGGAGTTTACCGGCGAACCACATGGGTGCCAGAACATTGGTTTTACCTACTGATGCAGTTCAAGGAAGCCTGCCGTACCCCCGTCAAAACACATCGACATCTCAAAGATGAATTGAAAAGAAAATTTCGTCATCCTGACCTGGATTCGGTTCTCAGAACGCAAATTCACCAGTCTCGCCAACAGAAAGGAGAGTCCTTTCAGCAATACTTACTTGATACTTGATGGGCTACAGCTCTTCGATGAACCTACGCCGAATGGAGTATCCTTCTCCACTGGACTCGATCCTGGGCCAATCGCTTCCAGTCGCCCTGAACATTGAGCGCCCTCAGGTCCTCTTCAACTGCAAAAAGCCATCGTGTACGCGGCCTTCCACGAAGCCTGCGGCCTCTTCAGGTTCTCTACTAAATATCATCTTCGCTTGTCGTTCTTCCGGCATACGAACAACGTGACCAGCCCACCGTAGTCTGCCGTGTTGTATAAGCTTAATAATATCTAGCCCTTTATACACCTGGTACAATTCGTGATTCATGCGACGCCGCCAGATACCGTTCTCCTGTTTACCGCTGATATTGTCCGCAGCACCTTACGCTCAAACACTACGAAAGCTCTCCGATCAGCCTCATTTAACGTCCATGTCTCATGGACGTATAAAGCCACCGGAAGAATCAGAGTAGTATACAGCGCGTTGTTTTCGTTTGCAGACTACGAGACTTAAGCTGGTTACGAAGTCCGTAATATGCCCTATTTGCAGCTGCAATATGCCTTTTCACCTCGCGGATAACATCATTATCGTACGGCACTAATGTTCCAAGATACACAAATTCTTCTACCACTTCAAATTTTTCACCATCCAGCACTATTTCGCTACCACCACCACTAATGACCCCACGTTGATTGCCAGCGCCCATGTATTTCGTTTTGCTGGTATTGAGCGTGAGTCCTCGCTGTCTCCCACTGAAAAGGCGCAAAAGCTTCTGCCACGGCACGGCGAGCAATTCCGATAATATCGATATCGTCCGCAAATTCCAGGAGCATATGCGATTTTGTGATAATGGTACCGCTTCTTTGCACACCAGCTTCCTAATCGCTCCTCGAGCGCTATATTGAACAGTAGGTTCGAGAGTGCATCACCCTGCTTTAATCCATCTAAGGTAACAAATGACGTCGATATTTCATCCGCAACCCTTACACTTGATTTCGATCCGTTCAACGTTATACGAATCAGCCGTATCAGTTTCGCCGGAAGACCATGTTCAAGCATAATTTGCCATAATTCTTTCAGCAATATTACCTTCAAATGAGTAGGCTTTTCCAAGCCATGAGCATTCCAATGTCTGACCTTGAGAAAGTAGAGATCTTGAAGACAAATCTACGCTATGATGGTCGGAATTCTTTGATAGGAAAGCGAATCACCACATTCCAAGGGCTGATGTCCATCGGGAAAGATCTCGACGCCACTGACTTCTCAGCCTTATCTAAAGTATTTGGTACGCCTTAACGAGATACTAGTGCGATTAATAATAACACTGGTGGGACGAATTCATCTTCACGTACGTTCTACAATCGGAATAACGAGAGTGATTCGCCTAGGTATCAGCATACGTAGAAGAAACCAAAATCCCTTCAGAATAACCGTAGAATGGAAAGCAAATCACTACCCAAACCCAATTTGCTGGAAAAGTGGAGAAATATCGAAGGCCAATTACCTTTCAACTATAGACCTCACTGAGGCATTTTTACCGATCCCGTTGACTCGGTTAATCGCGAAAATTTTGTTCGTTCAGTGTGCAAGGGAAGGGGATGTTTCAGTTCACCTGCCTACCATTCGATTAAATCAAAAATCCAGCCACGCTGTCTCGGTAGATGAATCGAGTGTTAGTCCAGGGTGCACTGGAACCGAATGTCTTCGTATACTTCGTATCGGAGACATTCGAGGAGCACGCAGGCTTCTCATGGAAGTTGCGAGACTGTTACGAGAAGCAAACCTCTCGATCAAGTTGGAAAAATCGCATTTGTGCCTGAGCGACATCCGTTTCTTGGGCTACAGTCTGAAGCTGTCGTTTATTTATTCGCCGTCTGAAGTCCACGTCAAAAAATCACCAACGTAGAGTCGCCCCACCCTGGACGAAACAAATACTTTTCGACGAAGTCTACCTCGCAAGAACGTGCCTATCACGCAGCCGAAAAAGAAGGTCTTGCGATGTTGCTGTCCATAGAGGGCAGCCATTTTCTCCTTGTAACGGATTCCTCTGCACTCACGTATATCATGCGAACAAAGTGGAAGACTTCTTCACGGCTCAGTCGTTGGAGTCTTTCACTTCAGGTGTATGATGTGACAATAGCGCACCGGCGGGCCGGGAAAACGTCGTTCCAGATGCGCTGTCCCGTAGTGTAATGGCTGTATCGACAAATACCGCATCGTCCTGGTATCACGACTTGAGAATCGCCGTCGAGAACAAACCAGAGGACTATCCCGACTTCCGTGTTTGTCAGGAACAACTGTTGAAATATGTATTCAGTGATGATTTATCAGATCATCTCTATGATTGAAAAGTGATTTCTAGCCCCGAATCCCGAAATTCGATCCTCAAGTCATGCCATGATGATCTCATGCATATTGGGGCAGAAAAAACGATTTCCAACAATACTACTGGGCGAAAATGGTCATTCGAGCCTACATACGAGACTGTTCCATGTGCACACGTGTGCAATGAAATAACGCCCGCAAAATCGGCAACCACACCCCCCATGGGTAACATGCGCGTACCATCGAGACCGTGGGAAGTGATCACTTTAGATTATATCGGTCCCTTACCGCGTTCAAAAAACGGTCATCAATATGTGCTAGTAACCATGAACTTATGTAGCAAATGGGTGCAGGTGTTCTGTAATCCATTTTACCAATGTCGTTTAAATGTAAACCGAGCTCTCAGTATCATCTACCGTGATGCTTGATGAGGCGCCATTAAAAAAAAAAATATCTTCGTGTTCAAATGCCTGAGCGAGCACATCAGGCTCCAGCATAAATGAAGTGAAACAAATTATCCAGATAAGTGGATATTATCATCGTTTTGTGTGGTAAGTAATAAGGCTATAATGTGGTGGTGTTCATAGTTCAATAGCATTTTCATTATACTTTTAGAATTTTCCTTTTGAGATACATTTTTCTCGATATGGCACCTAAGGAGGATCGCTAAAAGGACGCTATGTTCGGAGCATTCAACTTCAGCTTCTCATCTATGCAGCTGGGACTCTGAAAACGTACTCATTTTTCCTACTTTTACGATAAGAATGTCGAATCCCAAAAATAATCGGCTTCTGTTTTAAAAGGAGTAAGACTTTTTGGATTTCTAATAAAAAAAATCTCCCGGGATGTGAGGCAACGTGATTCGACAAAAATACTATGCGCATTTAAGCATTTACTTCTGAAAAATAAAAATGACGTATAAATTTAACATTTTTGAATGATTACGTCTGGAATGAAAAAAAAAAACAGCTACAATCCGTTCGGTATTTTTTATGCAGGTGATCCGCAAAAAAAAGTACAACAGGATCAACAGTTAAAAAAGTACTGTTTTGAGGAGGCCGACAACTGTTGCTTGTTTCTTTTTATATAGACGAATTTCGCGCCAACCCATCTATGGGGCTGGCAGCACCATCTCAGAATCGAATGAAACTTAGTGGGCATAAAGATATGGTATTTCTAAGCCACTCTATATACTTGGTTTTTCAAAAATTGTCAAGAGTAACATTTGATAAGGGCCTAATTTTTTTTTCATTTTTTTTAGGTCCATGTAACTCTAAAATGACAAGACCTACAAAAAAGTGTTGTATGGCCCACTCTCGTGAAATTCCCAGAAGTTTTTTGGAAAAATATTCAAAAACTAAAAAACTATTTCTACACTGAAAAAAAAATAGTTTTAAAAATTAAAATCGATATTACAAAAAAAACCTCATCTCAGAAATCGATGAAATTTTTTCTGCAGATTCATCATTCATTTATTTAGTTAACATTTAAACAGATAACACTGAATCAACAATTTGACGCCACAATGCACGGTTCGAGGCCGCATCTCTCCATCCTCGGATACGCCCCACGCTCGCCAAGTCATTTTGCACCTGGTCTGCCCATTTCGCTCGCTGCGCTCCACGCCGTCTCGTACCTGCCGGATCGGAAGCGAACACCATCTTTGCAGGATTACTGTCCGGCATTCTTGCAACATGTCTTGCCCATCGTACCCTTCCGGCTTTAGCTACCTTCTGGATACTGGGTTCGCCGTAGAGTTGGGCGAGCTCATGGTTCATTCTTCGCCGCCACACACCGTCTTCTTGCACACCGCCAAAGATGGTCCTAAGCACCCGTCTCTCGGTGCTTGCAAGCCCTCCTCAAGCATTGTCCATGTTTGATATCCGTAGAGGACAACCGGTCTTATAAGCGTCTTGTTCTGTGTCTGGTGCGGTGGTGAATCTTTTTTGACCGCAGTTTCTTCTGGAGCCCGTAGTGGGCCCGACTTCCACAGATGATGCGCCTTCGTATTTCACGACTAACGTTGTTGTCAGCCGTTAGCAAGGATCCGAGGTAGACGAATTCCTCGACCACCTCGAAGGTATCCCCGTCTGTCGCGCTCGGTTCCGCCCACAAGCATGTACTTTGTCTTTGACGCATTCACCACCAGTCCAACTTTTGTTGCTTCACGTTTCAGGCGGGTGTACAGTTCTGCCACCTTTGCAAATGTTCGGCCGACAATGTCCATGTCATCCGCGAAGCAAATAAATTGACTGGATCTGTTGAAAATCGTACTCCGGCTGTTACACCCGGCTCTCCGCATGACACCTTCTAGCGCAATGTTGAACAACAGGCACGAAAGTCCATAACCTTGTCTTAGTCCCCGGCGCAATTCGAACGAACTGGAGTGTTCGCCCGAAATCTTCACACAGTTTTGCACACCATCCACCGTTGCTTTGATCAGTCTGGTAAGCTTCCCAGGGAAGCTGTTCTCGTCCATAATTTTCCATAGCTCTACGCGGTCTATACTGTCGTATGCCGCCTTGAAATCTACGAACAGATGGTGCGTTGGGACCTGGTATTCACGGCATTTTGAAGGATTTGCCGTACAGTAAAGATCTGGTCCGTTGTCGAGCGGCCGTCAACGAAGCCGGCTTGATAACTTCCCACGAACTCGTTCACTAATGGTGACAGACGACGGAAGATGATCTGGGATATCACTTTGTAGGCGGCATTAAAGATGGTGATCGCTCGAAAGTTCTCACACTCCAGTTTGTCGCCTTTCTTGTAGATGGGGCATATAACCCCTTCCTTCCACTCCTCCGGTAGCTGTTCGGTTTCCCAGATTCTGACTATCAGTTTGTGCAGGCAAGTGGCCAGCTTTTCCGGGCCCATCTTGATGAGCTCAGCTCCGATACCATCATTACTAGCTGCTTTATTGGTCTTTAGCTGTTGAATGGCATCCTTAACTTCCCTCAAGGTGGGGGCTGGTTGGCTTCCATCGTCCGCTGAACTGACGTAGTCATCTCCTCCGCTGCCATGACTTTCACTGCCTGTACTCTCAGCGCCATTCAGATGTTCCTCGTAGTGCTGCTTCCACCTTTCGATCACCACACGTTCGTCCGTCAAGATGCTCCCATCCTTATCCCGGCACATTTCGGCTCGCGGCACGAAGCCTTTGCGGGATGCGTTGAGCCTCTGATAGAACTTGTGTGTATCTTGAGAACGGCACAGCTGTTCCATCTCCTCGCACTCCGCTTCTTCCAGGCAGCGTTTCTTCTCCTGAAAAAGGCAGGTCTGCTGTCTCCGCTTCCGTCTATAACGTTCCACGTTCTGACGGGTACCTTGCTGCAGCGCGACCGCCCGCGCTGCGTCCTTCTCCTCCAGAATCTTTCTGCACTCTTCGTCGAACCAATCGTTCCGTCGACTTCGACCCATATACCCGACGTTGTTCTCCGCTGCGTCGTTAATGGCTGCTTTGACTGTATTCCAGCAGTCCTCAAGAGGGGCCCCATCGAGCTCACCCTCTTCCGGCAACGCTGCCTCGAGATGCTGCGCGTATGCAGTGGCGACATCAGGTTGCTTCAGTCGCTCTAGGTCGTACCGCGGCAGTCGTCGGTACCGAACATTGTTGATGACGGATAGTTTTGGGCGCAACCATCACCAGATAGTGGTCAGAGTCGATGTTAGCGCCACGATATGTCCTGACGTCGATAATGTCGGAGAAGTACCGTCCATCAATCAGAACGTAGTCGATTTGTGATTCTGTCTGCAGTGGTGATCTCCAGGTGAACCGATACGGAAGGCTATGTTGGAAATAGGTGCTGCGAATGGTCATATTCTTGGAGGTGGCGAGATCAATTAATCTTAGGCCGTTTTCGTTCGTCAGCCGGTGAGCGCTGAACTTCCCAATAGTCGGTGTGAACTCCTCCTCTTGGCCAACCTGAGCGTTCAAATCTCCTATGATGATTTTGATGTCGTGGCTTGGGCAGCTATCGTACTCACGTTCCAGCTGCGCGTAGAATGCGTCCTTATCATCATCAGTGCTTCCGGAGTGTGGGCTATGGACGTTGATTATGCTGAAGTTGAAGAACCGGCCTTTGATCCTCAACCTGCACATTCTTTCATTGATCGGCCACCACCCGATCACGCGCCTTTGCATATCGCCCATCACTATGAAAGCTGTTCCCAGCTCGTGTGTGTTGCCGCAGCCCTGGTAGATGGTATGATTACCTCTAAACGTTCGCACCATTGATCCCTTCCAACAAACCTCCTGCAGCGCTACGATGCCGAATCCACGGTCCTTGAGCACATCGGCGAGTATGCGTGTGCTCCCGATGAAGTTGAGAGATTTGCAGTTCCACGAACCGAGTTTCCAATCGCTAGTTCAATTTCCAATTTCTGCAGATAGGTATTTCAACTATCTAATTTTTCTGGGAATAATGTTTCTGTGAAATATTTAAGGAAAAAAAGTTTTTCTAAACAAAACTTTTTTCATGTCCATATTGAGTGAAAATTTATCAGCGTGTTTTATGCCTACAGCGCCAATTATAGGTTCAGCAGCCTATCATCAACCAACGACACATTTTGGACGTATGAAAATTTGTTTAGGAAGAAATTTAGCATCATTTAGCATGGGTCAACATATGAAAAGGGTTTATATTTTCTTTGACATTTTGTATTGAAGTTACTTTAAAACAATTGCACAATCACACAAAAACAAATAATTGCTTTGAAAACGGGCAGTGTTGCCGAAACGAAACTGAAGTGATATTTAATTAAAATAGTGGAAAAGAAGATGTTGTTTTTGAGCAATGGCTAACCACTAATCGGTGTAATTTAGAAACCGTTATAAAGCCTGTAGAAAAATTTGTATCGTATATTTTTGAAAAAAAAAATGGATTAACTCTAGATCAACATTTGAAAAGGGCGTAACAGCCAAAATTTATTCCATCGGATTCCTTATCTACATACATAGCTATATACATAGACAAAATACTAGAGAGATCAAATTTTGGCTGTTACGCCCTTTTCAAATGTTGGTCTAGAACTTATAACTTATGACATTATTTGCAAACAGCAATACATTTTTTTGAAAAACAAAAAGAGTACTTTAGGTCAAAGTGAAATACTTGTACTGCTGGATTTCTCTGAAAATTATTCTTTCATTATCCAAAATGCTACGCAGGGTTCTCATTGGAATAATTCCCAGGCATCAGTGTTGGTAAAATCACTCATGAATCTCAATCAACGAGCGCTCCCGTGCGAACGAAATCGTCTGCGATTTTAAAGGAATGCATCACGATTGAATTTTTTATGCTAAAACGCATCATTTCTCTCATTTGCCAAAAAATCGTTTTGGTTTAAAAACGCATTTGAAATCAATTTGAGGGCAATTTATTGCTTATACATAAAAGAGTGTCTAATATTTTATGCGACAAACGTCGTTTCACTGTTTTTAACGAAAGAGATCAAAAGAAAATCTACGGTGATTCAAATGAATGATTCAACTCATCCATAAGTTTTTAGGTGCTGAGTTGGGTGCGTTTCAACTCATGCTTGATTTGAATCATCCATGAGTTTTGAGATTTTGAGTTTTTACCAACACTGATGGTCAGTCATATGACATGACTCATACCCATCCCGGGATCATATGGATTATGAAACCCATAACCTGGATGAGCAGACCAAATCTCTCTAATTTTATTCTTCCTCATCCACCACTGCTACCCTCGCTGCCACAGCCATCATCGGTCTGTAGCCGTGAACCCCGAGCGATGCGAGGGGCGATTGCATCCATCGCAACCGACACCACTGTATCCGACCATCATCAAGCACAGAATGACAAAAAAATGCGCCCACTTCTTTTATGCATATTCGCAGACCCACCCACCGGCAGTTCTACCGCTGCACATAGGGGTATTTCACCATTCTAGCCGGAATAAAGTTAAATTTTCAAAATTGTCTTAGAGCAGTCCAAATATTCCTCAAACTTCTCTGAATAGTAGATGAGCGACTCCTAGTACTAGGTTTCCTATTTAGATTTAAAGTTTTACGACTACACTTCTACAAAGTAAGAGGATTTTCGTTGATGAAATTAACGATTTTCTCTGTTGAATTTGATTACGTTCGGTATGTTCTATTGTGGTCAAATATTTGTCACAGCAATCCACAGATCAGTACGTACCTTGAAAAAGTAGACAAAATAGTATCATGAAAACATATTTTTGACAAGAATGAATGCTTCTGAACAGAAATACAAAAGAGTAATTCGAAGTCCATTTTCGAGCTGAAACTAGTTAATGTTACTTATATTTTCAATAAGCATAAAACACTTATTCGATGATATTCGGTAATATTTCAGTATAGAGAGGACGCATTTATGTCTATATTTTAGGATCCCGAAGAAAAATCTTGCGCAAATTTGTGCCATTTTGAAAGCGGATGTTTTTAATTTGGTTCTGTATTTAAGGCATTTATGGCCTATATCATACATTCGACCTCCCTATGAAAAGAGGAAGAGTCAAAGAGCAATTTCCATGACACCATGGTTTAGCATAGAGCTTTCCCCTTGCAAACACATAGAGTTAAGCTGATTTCGGTAGAAGCGATGACGAGAACGAATTAATTGAAATTACCAATATTTTTCAAGGTTCTAAAGGGTGAAGCACATGGGTTAAAAAGTGAAAATTTAGAAAACTGATATTTCAGCTAAAATATCATCACAGTATCATAAAATAAGGTGAAATATAGCATTTTGAGAGATGAAATAATTTATTCCGGCTAGATTGCGAAAATACCCCTATGTGCGCTGGTAACTGTATGCTGTCGCTGTGTAGGTAAACACAGCGAACGAACGAAACGAAAAATGCGGGAGCCAAAAGCACGTCAGTACGCGCTGCTGTCACAAATTGTAATGACTCGCACACGGCAGGCACTGCTTCTTTTATACACAAAGAAAATCTTCCGGTAGACCCGAACATACCGTGACATACCGCATTTTGATGTCCGTGTTAGGAATGCACGGGATTGGTTACATATGAAATTTTGACTGGCTTTGACAAGAATTGAAATTCTCAGTAGCTAATCGTTAATAATCTTAAGTTTCAATAAAATAGGCAAAATGGTGGAGAGTGTCCAAGTCGGTTGATATATAATTCTTAAAAATCCATCGAAAGATAAAGACGCTAGAAACGTTCAAAATCTTATCATCGGACCATCATGAGATGGGAACTTATATGGACCTGAGCTCCAATGCAATCACAATTTTCCGAAGGACGGAAAGAGACATACGTCACACCACCGGTGTGAACCATTCAGAAAGCTTGAGGCTTAATATTTCCAACAGACCTCAGCAAAAATTGAAACAGCCGATTTTTTAACTGCAATCAACAGATTTCATATTGATTGGATCTCCTTATCGTTCTGAAAAGTTTTACAGATTCAAAGTGCCACCCCATCCATTTCAATTAAAATCTTGAAATAGGTCTCCAGGCATATTTTCGACCAATTTCATGAAGATTTATTGAATCTGTAAATAAATCCAAAAAGGCCTTTTTAACAGTTCTAAGCAGTATGGAAGCTGTTGATTGCAATACAAAAATCGAATTTTTCTAAATTTTTACTAGGGTCTGTTGGAAATATTAGGCGAGTAATTTTTTACGTTGGTTATGGTGAGAGACATTTTTCATCCATCACTTTTTTCCATGAAGTTAGCCTTGGAAGATAAACGAAAATCTTGACTGCTAGATAAAAACCTTTTTTCGTTTCATCCCTTCACCTCTCACTCACTTCCTGGGAGAACGGTGCCTCGTATATTCCTCCCGACCGACGACATGTGGTTCTTTTGCTTGGAGACTTCAATCAACCAGGACTTGTCTGGACTCTCTCCGCCCTAGTAACATTTTGGTTTTATGCTAGTTTTATAACACTCTTGTAGAGTAAACTATGGTCTTCTAGACATCATGGCTACACGTTTCCTGATCCGCTTTTGTCTGCAACTACACCTGATACTCGCCAACTAGTCGATGGAATTGCTTTTCTTGAACTCAGCCGAATCAACAGGTTTTCTAACACTTCATCAAAGATGCTCGACGTGGTGTTTATCAATGATTATTCACTGCATTAATGCACTGTCCTTGAGGCTCCAGACGCCGTTGTGCCACTTGACAACACAAGTAACATTTTTTAATTTTATAACACTCTTGATGATCATAATTTACTCTTCAAGAGTGTTGTTACTAGGAAACTATCATCCTACGTTGGATATATCAATTGATCAAGGATTTAATCTACGTTTCGAAGGAGCTATGAGTGGCGATCGCAAAACCGATTTTCAACAGCTCCGACAATGCTTGTCCCGTACTGGAATGTTTTAGACCGCCTGGACATCGAATCAGCTGTAGACCGCTACAACTGTCTGCTACGTGACAGCGTTTCGGCCGCTGTACCGAAGCGAAAGCCTCCGAGGAAACCACCGTGTACTAATGCTCTATTACGCAACCTGAAAAGAGTGCGCGATAGAGCTCTTCGCGCTTATACCTACCGACGGTATGCCTTCACTAAACGGAACTTCGGTCAGTGTTGCGTACACCCATTACGCGAACCCGCACCTACCGATCAACCGCAATGAGCAGCGTACCTGCTGGAAGACTATCTTGCGTCAACGATTCTAGCGATGGCTTACGGAGATAGAGAGAACTATTTGACAGGGGACGAATGACTATCATAATTGAAGATATATCATCGTGCGGATAGAAATAAGTTTTGAAATTATTGAAATTGTTGTTTAACTTATCTAAATCAGTGAATTCTATATGCTACCTTACGAACTATCCTAAACTAGTGACTTAGCATACCCTAGTTACACATCTGCAACCGCACAAAAGGTGCTCTCAATGGTTTGATAATAACCGTCGAAATCAAGAATTGAGAACTACTACGTACATTGCGGACCGAAAATCAAATTTGTAAACGGAAACCCTCACAAAACGGAAATTTTAAGATGTTGCTTGTGCAACAAAGAGGAAACGAATGTCCGTTCCTGCAAATACACGAGTTAAAATTACGAACATTCGTTTCCTCTTTGTTGCACAAAGCAACATCTGAACTGATGAAGGTGGACGTATGGGTGGCTCACCTGTGGTTGCTGTAGCCGAGGTCGGCGGTGGTGGCAATTGAAGCCGGATTTATCGACGCTGAACATTCCGGGCAGCTCCAGGAACGATTGGCCACGTCCTCGTTGACTCCGACGCAAATGAAGTGGAACCACTCGCCACACCGGTCACAGCACACCATCTCGTTGTTATCTGGAGATTGCAGAGCAAACATGTCTGCAGCAGGCTCTCTCAGGGCGCTTGATTCTGCCTGGGCATCTTAAAATTTCCGTTTTCGGATCGTGTACGTGCCCAGGTAGAATCAATGCCGAAAAACCTGCTACTGTGACCGAACAGATATGACGAGACCATACGTCGTTCCTCAACGTCAAACTGCCAATACCATCCTTCTCGCACGCCGACACCACGTCCTCTAAATTCGATAGTACAAACTCTACCGCCACCGCAAGTTTCCACCGATCTTCAACCAGTGCCTTCTCTCGTCCTCGAGCTCATGGAGCACATTTGATTCCTTCATCTACGTTCCAGCGATCACAGGGCTTACTTACTCCTGTCACTGAGGTTACGGAAGAGAGGAGCGCAAGTCGAAATAGAATAGAAGAAGAGGATCTCGTTAATAGACTACCCTCGAAACTACGAATTCAATTCCTGAAATAGAAAGAAGCCATCGAATTGCGTTACTTAAGGCGTAGGTTCCAGTTGTTACTGGATTCGACGTCAAATGCGAATCACCGTATGACTCCACCTCATAGCGATAATGTCACGATTCCTGTAAGTCATTCTTCACCAGTGTGTTTCAACCAAGTCGAAGCACCGCCCACTACACGAAACAACATTATTTCTCCATTCATCCCGATTGTGCAGCCTCAACCGGTTGCTCCTTCAAATCGTCCATCCATTTTAAACGAGCATTTGGATGATACTACATTCCCCTCGCATGTGACTAATAAACGACCGCATATTCCTGCATTTCGTTCTCACCCTGCTATTCAACGTCCGGCTGCTTCTACATTCCAAACCGATCTCCCTAGTGCTCTCCCGTATTCTCACCCTCTCGCTAATCAACGAACTCATGCCTCTGCATTTGCCCCGTCAACGAGTAATCTGCCCCCAATCGGTCATGAATTCTATCCATCTGCATTTCACGATGATCATACAGCAGTAGGAAGCGTAACGCTGTTGAATAGGAGCCAAATCGCTGCCCGCCATGCCGTACCGAAGGAACTGCTAATATTCACCAGCGAACCCGAGGAGTGGCCTCTGTTTTTTGCCTCATACGAGAACACGACGCATCTGTGTGGACTCACAGCCGAAGAAAACATGATACGACTCCAGAGGTGCTTAAAGGAAAGGCGCTAGAAGCAGTGAGGTACCAGATATTGCACCCCGGTAATTTGGATCAAGTTCTCTCTACCCTAAAAAATGCTTTTTGGTCGCCCAGAAATTATCGTACATTCTCTGCTGCAAAAGATTAATGGTCTTCCAGCCCTAAAGCCGATCGTCTCGCAACACTTGTTGACTTTGCGCTGGCGGTGCGCAATATGGTAGCCACAGTCAAGGCCTGTGAACTAGAAGAGTACCTCTGCAACCTCACGCTTTTGCATAGCTTGACCGAGAAACTTCCTCAATGATCCGTTTGAATTGGGCCACATATCGACAGTCACTTCGATCCGTTACTTTGTCTGAGTACAAGTTGGCAGAAGCAGCGAGCACTGTGACGATGCCACAGTTTTCCGGAGTAGCCGACAGCAAATTTAACCGCGGGCGGAAAGATGGTGGATTATTCAACACGCATACTGAAACGAGCTCCAAAGACGACGGTAATGGCAGTTGTTTCGTTTGCCATGAAAACTGCGTCTCCGTTCAAAAGTGCAAGAAATGCCTTTCGTTAAACCTCTCCACTCGTTGGGACATAATCCGGGAACACAAACTATGTCGTAGTTGTCTATGCGTTCATCGTTGGTCCATGTAAAGCCGGAAAACTATGGCAAATAACGGTTGCCAGTACAGACATCATCAACTTCTTCACAACGATGGAAAATATAAGCATGAAGCGTCGTCATCTGGCTTTGATAACCGGACTGTCGTGCAACAGATGAACAATACGGAAGAAACTGAACCCTGCAACACTCATCAAGGAGGAAGCAAATCGGTACTGTTCCAGTACCTCCCAGTTATCCTATACAACAACGGAATCGAGTTGCGCACGTATGCATTTCTGGATAGTGGATCATCTCTAACTTTGATGGAGGAGAGTTTAGCGAAAGAATTAAAACTGCGCGGCGAGAAATATCCACTTTGTCTACGCTGGACTGCCGATACCTGCCGCTATGAAAAAGACGCTACGATCGTTTCCTTGAACATCTCCGGTACACACAGTGCTCAGCATAGTCTAACTGAGGTTTACACTGTCAAAGATATTAAACTTCCATTACAATCTCTACCAGCTCGTAAATTGACAGAAACGTATTCTCAATCAAAAGGGCTTCCGATTGAACCCTACAATAATGTTCGGCCAAAACTATTGATCGGAATGAACAACGTCAAGCTACTACATCATCTCGAGAGGGAAAGTTAGATGAGCCTCTCGCAGTTAAGACCCGGCTAGGATGGTCGGTTTATGGTAGTTGTCCGCTAGAAAACTGCATAACATCATATGGAACTGCTCGTAGCTTTCACATCTGCTTTCACGCCCATGACTCTGATGGAACTCTACATGAAGCTGTCAAAAGGTATTTCGCTCTAGATAGTTTAGGCATCAGTGATCGACAAAATCAGATACTTTCGGGGGAAACTGAACGAGCTCGGTCGAAGTTGCAAGAAACTACCACATTTCATAACGGACGGTATGAAGTGTCGCTGCTATGGAAATACGACAATGTAAGCCTACCAAAGATACACGCAAGTTCTATCAGAAGCTCAACGCATCCGCAAAGGCTTCGTGCCGCGAGCCGAAATGTGCCGGGATAAGGATGGGAGCATCTTGACGGACGAACGTGTGGAGGTGGAAGCAGCACTACGAGGAACATTTGAATGGCGCTGAGAGTACAGGCAGTGAAAGTCAAGGCAGCGGAGGAGATTACTACGTCAGTTTAGCGGACGATGAAAGCCAACCAAAGCCCACACCTTGAGGGAAGTTAAGGATGCCATTAAACAGCTAAAGACCAATAAAGCAGCTGGTAAGGATGGTATCGGAGCTGAGCTCATCAAGATGGGCCCGGAAAAGCTGGCCACTTGCCTGCACAAACTGATAGTCAGAATCTGGGAAACCGAACAGCTACCGGAGGAGTGGAAGGAAGGGGTTATGCCCCATCTACAAGAAAGGCGACAAACTGGAGTGTGAGAACTTTCGAGCGATCACCATCCTTAATGCCGCCTACAAAGTGATATCCCAGATCATCTTCCGTCGTCTGTCACCATTAGTGAACGAGTTCATGGGAAGTTATCAAGCCGGCTTCGTTGACGGCCGCTCGACAACGGACCAGATCTTTACTGTAAAGGCAAATCCTTCGAAAATGCAGTGAATACCAGATCCCAACGCACCATCTGCTCGTTGATTTCAAGGTTGGATACGACAGTATAGACCTCGTAGAGCTATGGAAAATTATGGACGAGAACAGCTTCCCTGGGAAGCTTACCAGACTGATCAAAGCAACGGTGGATGGTGTGCGAGACTGTGTGAAGATTTCGGGCGAACACTCCAGTTCGTTCGAATCGCGCCGGGGACTAGGACAAGGTGATGGACTTTCGTGCCTGTTGTTCAACATTGCGCTAGAAGGTGTCATGCGGAGAGCCGGGTGTAACAGCCGGGGTACGATTTTCAACAGATCCAGTCAATTTATTTGCTTCGCGGATGACATGGACATTGGCCGAACATTTGCAAAGGTGGCAGAACTGTACACCCGCCTGAAACGTGAAGCAACAAAAGTTGGACTGGTGGTGAATCCCTTTAAAGACAAAGTGCATGCTTGTGGGCGGAACCGAGCGCGACAGGGCCCGCCTGGGAAGCAGTGTTACGATAGACAGGGATACCTTCGAGGTGGTCGAGGAATTCGTCTACCTCGGATCCTTGCTAACGGCTGACAACAACGTTAGTCGTGAAATACGAAGGCGCATCATCTATGGAAGTCGGGCCTACTACGGGCTCCAGAAGAAACTGCGGTCGAAAAAGATTCGCCACCGCACCAAATGTGTCATGTACAAGACGCTAATAAGACCGGTTGTCCTCTACGGACATGAAACATGGACAATGCTAGAGGAGTGTCCTCTCGGGTATTCGAGAGAAGGTGCTTAGGACCATCTTTGGTGGTGTGCAAGAAGACGGTGTGTAGCGGCGAAGAATGAACCATGAGCTCGCCCAACTCTACAGCGAACCCAGTATCCAGAAGGTAGCTAAAGCTGGAAGGATTCGATGGGCAGGACATGCTGCAAGAATGCCGTACAACAACCATGCAAAGATGGTGTTTGCTTCCGATCCGGCAGGCACGAGACGGCGTGGAGCGCAGCGAGTGAGATGGGCAGACCAGGATGCAGAACGAGGATGGAGAGATGCGGCCTCGAACCGAGCTTTGTGGCGTCAAATTGTTGATTCAGTGTTATCTGTTTAGATGTTAACTAAATAAATGAAATGAATGAGAAGGGCCAAACAAATATATAAAAATATATTGATACAAAGGTACAATTCTATGAGCGGTAGATCTACCTCTGTGGGTTTCGTGCTATAGCATTGGACATTTTAATTGTATAATTTACTTTTCAGTCCCTAGCAAAGCCGGATACATATAGCTATTAGCTATCTATATATCTCGGATACTTATTCAATGTATGTGACGTATGAGATTTTGTAAACAAAAATTTAAACGTTGATTTCTGCAATCTGAAAGCACTCCCGCAAACCATCACCACAATGTTTGCATGTTTGTGTGTGTATGCTCCAGCCTAACTTCTGAACCCATTATTGTATTGTTTAGTTATCGATCAATTCAACACTTTATCGAAATCATGGTTTGCCCAGTGAAAAGCAATGATTAATGTGTTTCCTTCTGGATGGTGAATGTGATCTCTTCTTTAAAAATAGACGTCTGCTTGGAATAAGGCAGCGGTGGATGTTTTCCTTTTTAGAAAAGTTTGGCCGGAATATGGCGATTATGGGTTTCTCCCTTCTTCAAATTCAGTCAACGTTTTCAAATGAAATCTGCCTTCTCTTAATCAAATGATGAAGTATCAATAAGAAAACGCAATTATCCTGTTGACCAATTGGTTTATTTATTTTCCGATTGTGAAAAAAACTGCGAATCAAACTCTCAATTCCGAGCAAAGCCGGGTACATAAAGCTAGTAATTAGTAATTAATAATAGCAATTACATCTGTGAGTCGATATTGGATTACAGAACATCAACTCATGCTGGCAAAGCTACATTCACAACACATCAACCGCATGGATTATCTATGATCACTGCTTTTGAAAGTGCATTCCGTTGGTTTGGGGTAGCATGAATTGGGGGCAGTGGGTGAATCAGGCGGGACACCATAAAGAAAAGAATCGTTGGGAAACCTGAGCAGATTGTTTGCATCTTCGGTATCTTTTTCCAACGGAGGACGAGATGCAAAGAGCTGTTTGTATTTTACCCCGGATAAAGCAGTAATTCACCTGGAAAGAATTCTTTCTGAAATGGAATATATTTCTTGTGCAGTGACAGTCGGGCAAGTATGCAGCACATGGGACTAGAGTGGAATGCTGGAAACTCACATTTTCCTGGAAATTAATCTGTCTGTGTTATTTCTTGATTGCGGATTGCGATGCTATCAGTTTAAAAAAGATGTCTTGTTTACCCGGCTGAAATCGATGGAGTATGATCTTACTTTGGAGATAAAGATGTATATTTGAAGGATGATAGTTTGGGTTTCGCTTTTGTTCTTGGTTTGAAGTCAAAAAACGTGGTAGTTGACCGAGAGTATATATATAGAAAGTACGTAATGAATAATTCATCAAATCAACAGTGATTGTTTTGTAATCAGCAACTTCGGAACAAATTTATTGAAAAAACGTTTTGTGTCATGGTAAATATGAGAAAGTTATGTGCAATAAATGAACAAATACAATTTTATTTTCATATTCCGATGGACGGGATTTTTGTCTTCTATGTCAAAATCAAAGGCAAGATTTTTGTGTTGTGACAACTTGTGAGGCTACCATAACGAGACAATTACATTTTTTCTAGGAATTTCTCTCAAATTGTAGTTTAGTGAACGATGAGAAACTGAAACCCACCCATTTCCCAAGACGAAAAGAACTTTTGCGCAACTATTACCATTCACCATTTGCGAACGCAGTGCCCGAAAGCTTAAATTTACAATCATGGCCCGCATATTTCCCATGATTCTCGTAAAACATCCGGCTCCAGTGCCGGCAGCTGCCACTACTGCTGTTACTGCGCCTTCCCCCTGGGCTGAGCCTTCCGAATGAATGAATGGCGAGGACGTGCGAATGAACCGTGTGCACTACACACTCACATATGACGCTTTTGTTACTATTACCGAGTAGTACGTACCTGGCAGAGAAGCTCAACGAGGGCCCATCGTCCACTCCACACCTGCTGTTATCCGACACACCATCATCACCAGAAGCAGGCTGCAATGCAATGGTTACGAATGCATTTCCGTTTCTGCTCGGAAACGTGGTGTGTAATAATGCTAGTTCCTGACCACCATCATCGTCAGACCCATTGCTCAAGGGGCTATCCTTGGAGTAGGGCGTAGGTCTGTTCAATAGGCTCAGCTCTGAATGGCCTGGTCTGCATAGCTGTTGACTCGGGTGTGAGTTTCACAATGCATGTGTAATCAAACAACGACGGTAAGGAAGAGAGACCCTCGAGTGAGCTGCAATGAGAATTATCATCATTACGACATCCGCAGTGCCGGGAGCGGTCATTGAATAAATAAGAACGGTCGGTGGATCCTAACTAACAAAGCTGAAACCGCCACCAGCCAACCTGTTTGCCAGGGTTACTTCCCATTCGGAGTATCAGCTGCATTGAATATGCCTACCGCTATTTGGGTGCATAAGAGCGGCGTTTCAAAGTTGGCCATTTGTGTTAGAAATCATACATCGGCAGAAGGATGTGATCATTAGTAATTTAGAGCAAAAAAAAGAAGCTTGGCTTAGAAACTCCTCGATTAATATCTTTGCTGCGAGGCGGCAATGTTTTAGTGCATGATATAATACAAAGTTTAGTAAATATTGTAATTTTTGTACTTAATAATACCCACATGAACGAAGCTCATAAGAATCAAAATCAAATATAAATCCAATTGTTATAGACGAGGAAGAATAGTAATACGTTTATAACTCTTATAATTCGGTAAATATGATGATAATTTTTCATGATAAATTTTCGAACAAATGTAACCTTGACATTCTATTCCTTCTGATGTGTTAGAGTTGTCCTATCATATACCATCCTGTTGGCAAAAGATACGACTTCAAATGTGCCTTTTGGTAAACTTTATCCCTAGTCGAACTTGTGTCAAACCCGGTATCGCAAGCTGAAAATCACTTCTGAATAGCAAAACTTTTCCTGAGAAATTACCATTTACCATCCCAAAGAGATACATTGCACTCTGCGGTTTGCTCCGACTTCTACTACCCCAATTCCTCCGATGTGCCAAGGGTGCAATTTTCCCCTTGAACACTTCAACTGCAATCCACCTCCAACCTCAAAACAAACACCCCCTCACCTGACTTTTCGAAATCACCCTCGAATTGATGATCGCATTAGTATGATCTAAAACTCCCCCACACTGCAGCCACACTCGTTCTCGAATCACATTCCTCCTCCTGTGCACACATCGTGCTGCTGCACATTCAGGTTCCGGAGCCGCTGCCAACCAAGAAACACCGATAAAGCCAAACCAGCCGGTGTGTTGCCATTTCCTCCGCAACTGCATCCACTGCGAACTGAGCAAACTTTCCCGCACCGATAAATGTTTAGATTCCGAATCCGTGAACGTGAGAAAGTTTATTCAAATCAAACTTTCGTCCACCCCCCTCTTCCATTCTGATGTACGTTGGATGTATTTGTCGTTTCAAAGGACGCATCTCTGGAGGACGTCTTCAGCATGTTCTATGCAAATGTGACTGTAATTAAAGCATCCGGGAAGATTGAAGCAGATTATTTTGCGTTCGATTAATTTCTTCAGAATCAGTAGAACAGTTATAGGGAGTGTGAATCTACAAAGGCTTAAGATCAACTAACAATGCAAGAGCCAAAAAGTACCTTCTATTTTTTTGGTTTTGAGATTCCGAGGTGTTGCTGACTCGCGTCTTAATGTAAGTATTTAAGGATTTACCCATCCTTACTTGTGAAGTTGAACTGGAGCACGATGGGACAATGAATATTTCGCCAACTATTTGTTAAGTTCAGTGTATATATACATATAAACATAAGACTATGTACATCAATTTAATTTAATGTAAATTCAATGAATTTTAATTATAATTATAAGCTAACGGTCGTACCGGAGGATTTGTGAACACAAAATAAAATAAATGTTAATTGTTTTCTGTCGATTCTGGACGTTGGATAGTAAACATCGTTTTCTTATTTCGACATTTATAGAACTCTCTTAACTTTTCAAAAGGACCTAAGTAACATTGTTTTCATGATTTAATTTGAATACTACAATCAATAGCTTTCATGTTATTCTGTTGATTGCGCTATTCAAATTAAATCATGAAAAAAATGTTACTTAGGTCCTTTTGAAAAGTTAAGCGACTTATCCCAAACTTTGAAATCGCTTTGACTAAATTATAGGTGGTTGATTTTACAGGTTTTGTAATCAAGTAAGGTACAAGTAAGAAGGAAGGATAAGACACAAAAGTGGTGACAAGGATAAAAAGATTGTAATTTATATCGTAAAGATCTAGTGGTTCATTTGTTTCGCTTGTACGAACAAATGCGGAACAGTGGTGAACAACATAAATATATCTACATTGTTTTACAGGAACAATACATATTTGGCCAAAGTGAGTTTTACAATGACTAGATTTATGCATCTTTAAAGTGAATGGAAATGCGCCATACTGTTTTAAAGGGAAGGTTCGTTTGGCCGGAGATCATTCGGCCATTTGACCGAATGCCACTAAGCCGAACAAACCATTAGGCCGAAAGTAATTTGGCCGAAAAGGTCATTCGGTAGAAATGGTCATTTGGCCGAATAGGATATCTGGCCGAATAGTACACTTGGCCGAATAGGGAAGGGCCGTTTGGCAGACAAGCTCATATGGCCGTAAGTATCATTAGGCCGAAAGGGTCATTTGGTCGAAAGGGTCATTTGGCCGAAAGAGTCATTTAGCCGAAAGGGTCATTTGGCTGAAAAGGTCATTTGGCCGAAAGGGTCATTTGGCCAAAGGGTCGTTTGGCCGAAAGGGTCATTTGGCCGAATAGGACATTTGGCCGAATAGGGAAATGCCGTCTGGCCAAATACCGTTTGACCGAAAGGGTCGATTGGCTAAAAGGGTCATTAGGTCAAAAAGGTCATTTGGCCGAAAGGACTCAATTCTGTCTCAATTCACATTCCTCATTTCTTATTGGCCTGTATCAAGCGAAAAGTCCCGTTAGGAAATAGACGCCAGCAGCGAGCAACAAGCGTAAAAAAGAAGAAGCCCTTCTCGAACGCGATGATGATGATGACGCTTTGGCTGACAAAAAGCGAGATACAAGACACTGGCTGATTGGCCCACCAATTGGGAAGCAGAGAAGATTCAAAATAAGGTATAAAAGAAAAGTGCATTCGCTCTCAGAGCATTCAGTCTTTTTATACCACCACTAGAAATTCGCGGTTATTTGAAAGATCGTTTTCTTACTTTTGGACTTAGCCGAAGCAAACAGCCTTTTCAAAGGCTCTAAGAGCTAAAATAAAGGATCGAAGTAGGTGATGATGTGAAATGAACGCGAATTTTTTTTCATCCGTCATTTTTCCGTTTTTTTCCGCGAGTGCTCTAGTGTGAAGTGAAAAAAATATTTCAAGGAGGATGGAGATGTTTTTCGTTGACCTATTCTTCAAATATTACGAAGAATTCATCGCCAGGTTCAAGTTCTCAATATGTGACTCAATCCAGGCAATGACTGATTAACTACGGCATATGAGCATAATTGCCTCGCACAGGAAGTGGTTGTAGAAGGAAAACTCAGTGAGATCAAACCAATGTTGCTGTATGTTGTGTTATGTATAATAATATTGTTTCTTGTGTTTTCGTCAATTTTTTATTGAATTTCGTATAGTTAATTCGGTACACTGTATACAACTACATATAACTAAACTGACTCCCGAGGCCAAGAAATTATGGGGTAAATCACTACTTGTGCTCACTGCACATAAAACTTATGATTTAAACTAGTTGGAAGCCATAGGTTTACGAATGATAATTTAAAAAGTTTCCCAATTATCTCTTAATATTTTTAACCATTTATTTTACTCATAATTGAGCCAATTATAGAAAACAAAAATGTAGATATCTTCGTACTTCGTTGCAACACCACTGAGCCGGAGTGAATCTTTCCACTTTTACAAGACAGTATCATCAAATAAACACCTACCTGAAAATCGTCACAGTGCTCGATACAATTATTGCTTGAAGCTTAACTCATTAACTATTTATTTATTAACTATTAATTCACCTGTCATAAGACGAGTTTGTACAGTCCCGTTGAGTTTCACCACTTAGTTGTGTCTTGACAGATGCGTGTTTCGACCTCAACAGTGGGGTCGTCCTCGAGTCAAGTACGAGACGCTGAGGACGACCTTACTGTTGTTGTTTAAAAATGTATCCTCGAGCCGAACAAAAAATCACCTCGGCCCAAGAACTTCTAGCCGCACCGTGCTTCCAAAAGGCCAGGAACCTTTTTTAGTATGAAAATAATCCTTCATCGTTAAGAGGAAAACTGTCTTATATGTTGACGCTATCATGTTATTTATAATTCTCGCGATTTCAAAAAGTGAAAAAAATAATATTTTCAAGTTTTTGGAAGGAATTTAGATGAGTGAATGTATCTTCTCAACCAATTAAAATCTATTATGAATAATATCAACTGGCAACACGTTGTCGTCGCATTTTCTACCGTTCCTAGAGAGAATGAGAGATTTATATGTTGAGAGATTGAGTGAAAATCGCTTATGCCGGGAATCGAATTGAGGTATGCTGCAGAGGCAGTCGCTGTGACTGAAATACGTGCTACACCTCGTTAGTTTAAATCAAATAAAAGCGTTTTTACACGATATTATGCAAGGATAGCTATTTTTAAGCAGAATTGAACCACATTGCAGTATAACACTGCCCAAAACATTCAGGAAAAGCTACTTCCTGTCATAAATATCAATTAAATATTGCCGACGTACGCATGTTAGGCCGGGAATGGGGTAAGAAACCCTATATAGAGAATTGTTCAATCTCATATAGCAACTAATGACCTTAATTGGAGCGTGTTCGTTGCCTGTTATTGATCTTCAAAATAAGGTTCTTATCGAATTAAGAATGACTCTTCCTGTCAGTCTGTGCCAGAAATATAAATTCATCCTTTTTCGTGAGTGCAAATCAGCAAGGGCAATTAGAATTAACGACTTGTCACAGATACCAACATATAATATCGTCGATTATAATTTATGACTTTCAATCCAGATTTTTTTTGAATAATACACCCAATATATTTTTTTACACGGTTGGTATTCTTTAATTTCTTAGTTAACCTGATCTTTCATAGCTTTTCAAATATTACCAGAATTTGGTGAAATAATTTGCTTCCATGAGTCGATATCGAGCCCAAAAACATCGACTCTACTTGACTGTATTGACATTATGCACTTCATTCATATTATGTTCTTAAATCAAATTGAAAGAGTAAATTAATTAACAAATACAGAACGATCACGTGATCTGCGAATTTTTTTTTCTGCTTTGTATGTGTGAATAAAATAATTAGCAAATGAAATATTAGTGCGCGTCCGATCGTATTTCATTTTATAAGCAGAACGATCGCGTGATCATTGAGATACTGCTCTGCGTTGTGCGGGTAATTAAATTAATTAACAAATAATAATGTTGTGCGTGTTCTGTCGTGTTTGTATTAGTACGCAGAGCGATCGCGCGATCATCGAAATATTTTGTTCTGCTAGGTGCGGTTGATAAGTCGATTAATTAGTGCGCGTTCGATTGTGTTTTTGTTTAAAATTCATCAAACTACACGCTTCAAACGGCAAACCGTTTACCAAAATGAACCCTGCTGCAATACCTAGCCCATGTATCCAACATCCCAGTGATTTCTCGTGGAAGTGCAGATGACTCGTCGGCTTCCATCAAAGCGAGTATCACGTCAACATTCTCCTACCCAATCCTTAATTGACCTGCATTCGGACACGGCCGGCGCCGGTATTGCTTAATATTTGGGTCACCAGTTCTTACACATTGAGGATGATGTTAGTCCCAAACATTATCTGTTGGTTCTCTGTGTAATTACAGCTGACCTGGCTCTGAGCATGCTCTGCTCATGCTCATGCTCTAAGAGTTAAAAATAATGTTCTCCTTCAGTCGCTATCGCACGGATTAGGAGGCCCTACATCCCCTGCTGGGCCAACTTGTGGCTTATTTCAGGCAGTCCTTCAGTGGGAAGGTTGCCACTGTCGAGGCTAATATTCCGTGACCGGACAGATACTTCCTGAATTGTTTTTGATGATTCTTGTTCGAGGTAGATTTGATTTCTGTATCGGTTTGATGAGAAGATTTTGCCAAGGAATGGTATGCAACGCCGATTATTTATCCAAAATAGTTGATGTGAGAAATTTGGACATATTATGTATCTTAAAGGCATGGTCAAGTCAAGTCCTACGTCCACTTAGCGGTTATCCCGACTAGAAGGTCATATGAAAATTATATCATACTATGTTATTATGTTATACTAAATTTTTATAACAAAATTTGTTAGAAACATGGTGCAGGATGTTGTTAAAATAACTAAATTTCTATCAAAAACTGCACTACTGGAAACAAAAAACTATCAAATTTTGTTACAATTTTATCATAAAAATAACATATTCTGTTAGAAATTTATAACAGAATCAGATACAAAATATATTGTTTCTGTGCAGTTGGAATTTTTACAGGTCGTGATAGGTCTCCAGATTGTGATCAACAATCATTTTTTTTTGTTTTTGTCTGAACAAGAATATTTTTCGAGAACATGAAATTAACAACATTACAAATAAGGCAACCTTCTAAAATTATATCAGCGTTGTGATGCCCATGGCTGGGAGACTTAGCTACATCTATTTTAATTGCCTACTATTGGGCAATTTGGTGCTGAGCATTTTCAAATCATATTATGATATAATCCTGTTACAACATTTGAAAGATAATGGCTACTGAGAACAAAATTGTATCAAAATAAGTTATAAATATCACAATATGTTAAAATTGTGTTCAATTTTTGTTATGCTCTTCTAGTCGGGATGTCACAGACATTACCCACTGTTCGTTTTTTGTTATTATTTTCTTTGGAAATAAATTTGGAGTTTTCCTAAATCGCGACACGACCGTACTACCACCAAGATCCCTGCTCACTTGCCACAAGGTTATCTACGTCCTAGACCGTATATCAAGAGCGTAGTATCCATATACTGAAAGGTCCGATCATCACGTCATCAAGTAAGAAGCTACTAGTGCTACATTTGGATCGGATTCACCACATTGTTCATCCATTTTGAATCATCATGTCTTTATCGATTGCTCCAAACGTCTGGAGTTCCATTCGACCTCTTTTTACCAAAGTCGGGTATAAAGAGATGGTTATGTGTGCACCAGTGAAAGCATGCAATATTCTTTCCGGGCACTCACGGGAAGAATTAGAGAAGGTTTGTCTGACGGCAATAGGCAAATCACCAACGGTCAAGTGGCTCCCATTCCAAACCAGTTGTTGGATGGGTTGTATGTTTCCTTCCAGTCACTTGGGATCCATTATGAGTGTACTAGGAAAGACATGATTGATACCAACATGGACAGAAACAAGACTTCGAAGAACCACTAGTTTAGGAGGCAGTCAGCTTCCATCAAGTATTCATTGCAGTGGCAAAATATGGAGCAGGGAAGACACATCGCTCAGAAAATAAAGAAGAATCAATGAAAAACCAGTGAACACTACCGTTATGTTAGAAATAAGTGCTTTAAAAACAAATAGTTGAAGTAAAAACAAACATAAAAGTTAAATTTGTTGGAATATACATATTCCAAGGGGGGCGGTCTATGTTGACGCCACTATCCCCTAATTTGAGTTCCATTTATTTTAAAGCCCTTTGAACTAGATATCTCTAGTGCACCAACAATAGGTCAAGAACAAGAAAGATAGAGTCATCGCAAAGACCTTGTATTATAATGCATATGTAATATATAATATTCCTTTGTAATCAGATCCATGCCAATTTCTACAAGTGAACCAGTGTAAATAAGCTATCGAATGTAATAAAAAGAGTAGTTGTATCGAATCGTTACCAAGGAATAGACATCTATCAGTGTTTTATTTGTCAGTGTACAAGTGTGTACAAGTCAGAGAGATTACCCACAGGAGCCAAGGTGCCTCCAGAACCAGAAATCGTTAGTTATTGGCGTCAACATGAGGGCATATGACCTTTTCTTCCACTCCTCCGGTAGCGGTGCAGTTTCCTAGATTTTGGCAATAAGTTTGTGCAGGCAAGTGTTCAGCTTTTCCGGGCCCATCTTGATGAGCTCACCCTCGATACCATCCTTCCCAGCTGCTTTATCGGTCTTTAGCTGTTGGATGGCATCCTTGATTAAATCCTTGGTCAAAATTGGTTATTTGGCTGAAATATCGTTTGCTTGAAATGATCATTTGGCAAAAAGAACCATTTGGCCAAACGGGTCGACGTTTTTAGACAAATACCCGTCCAGCAAATGGCATTTTCATCCGTATGACCCTTTCAGGTAAACGGCCCTTTTCGCCAAAGGCATTTTTTAATTAAATCACCTATTCGGTCCATAAATTTTGCAGCCAAATGAACGGTTGGAAAGTTGTGTCAAAATGAGCATTTTGCCAAAAACGGCATTTTCGGGCAAATTACTAGTTCGGCCGTATTCCCTTTTGACCATATGCCGTTTTCGGTTGATTGACATTTTCGGCCAAACGTTCAATTCGATCAAATGGGATTCGGCTACATGACATTCTGTTTAACGTGTTAATCAACCAAGTGGCATCTGAACGAATGCTTTCCACCAAATGACTTTCGGCCAAACGACGAACGCCACAGCTCTTTAGTCAAATATGTCGAACAAACCATCTGGCCGCATTGAGCATACGGCCGACAATGTCGTTCAGCCGAGCTGGTCAATAGCCGAAAAGTAGTTTGGCAGACAATGACATTTATCCACAATGGTTGTTTGGCAGAAAGGCCATTGAGAGCGTTATTTTGCCAAAATAGACATACAGTCATAAGATGCTCGGCTACAAAGCAAGACCATGCCGAAGGTGGCTGGGCTCGATTCCCGGTCCGGTCTAGGAAATTTTCGGGTTGGAAATTTTCTCGACTTTCGTAGTGTTCGCCTAATGATATACCAATGCAAAATGAAAACTTGCGTTGCGTTGTAACGGAGTATTTCGTAGATTGCATATTGATAGCTGTCATGTATATTCTTTAACATTTCTCACCCCAATTGCCTATAGATTTCCATTTGGGATTGAATCGCTAACCAATTGGTGGTCAAAAAATAAAGCATGATAGCTACCATTGCTGGCCACGCCAACCTTCTCCGTTAGTAGGGAAGGGAAGGAAATGATGATATGACATCTACTTAACGAGTGGCCAGCGACTCACCGACGCTTTCATAGATGTCAAGGAGTTGGATGGTTGGTAGGGTATGTGGTTTAGGAATATCATTTGTGAAAAGACGTTGGAAGTGACTTTGCTAAGAAATTGTATCACTCCTTTATCCCGGCTGATGATTTTCCTCGGATGGGGCGCAGGTATTAGCCTTGCCCTGGCTAATTAGCCTAGGTTTGAGTACCTTTGCTCATTCTCTGAAACGAAAAAAAAACAAACATAAATTTAAAATGCTTTTTTAATTTAAATTATCATATCATTTTGATCAATAAATTTATCTCATGAGGATAAAAATATGAATAATAATAATAACAATTCAATGATTACAATTTTATTGCGTGTTTATATTATTGGATTTAACTATTTTGGAATAGCAAAACTCAATTATTAATGCAGAAATGGAAACTTACCTCAGAAATCTCGCAGTTAATAACTAACTGTGGAAGTGCTTAGAGAACACTAAGCAGAGAGGCGGCAATGTCCCAGTGGGGGATGTAATGCCAATAAGAAGAAGAAAGAAGACATACAGCGAAAAATATCTTTCGGTTGAACTGATCCTTTGGCAGAACAGTTTTTTGACCGTACAGGTAATTTGGCCGTAATAATCGTTTGACAGAATGGGCCATTTGGCCGAACGGGTTGACAGTTTTGGTCATAGTACAAAACAAATGAAATTTTCGACCGTTCGATCTGTTCGGCCGAATTACCATTGGCCGTTTGTCATTTTCCACCTATGTGGCTTTGAACCCATGGATTGTTTCGTGTCAAACGGTTTCCGACCTAATAACCGTTTCGGTCAAAAGATCAACTCGGTCAAACGTATTATTCAGCTAAGTGGCATTCGCTAAGTGGCACATAGTTGTTCGCCGGATGACTATCCCCTGTAATTCCTGTTGACATCCACATTTTGAACATGTTCCCGCAGAAACTTCCGTTCGAACAATTTTCCGTAAAAATTCCAGAGAGCTCTAGCAATTCCAAAGAATTTTCCGTGAAATCTTCAAAGTATCCTCAGAAGATTCTCCGAAACTCAAAATATTCTGAAAACGCCGCCGTCGACCAAAATTATTATAATTATACCGCTAGTCCATAAAGTATAAACTTTTGAAATCTTGAAGTTAGAAATGCCGCATGATGGGGTTTTCTTATTTCCCAAAACTGATTCTTGAGCAGAAAAATCCGTTCACTGAGACCAATCATATATGGCTCATGAAGCACAAAACTACCATAGTTTGCCGTAATTTTTGCTAACAGGTTTTGATCAAATTTGGCATAGTTTATGCATTGTTTCCAATTAAAATATATAAAACGGTCATTCTCAAAGTATGTGTTCTGAAAAGTGGCCAAAAGCTAACACCATTTGTAATCCAGAATAACTCCAGAGCCAAGTGGCAAATTATGGAAATCCAGAAACTTCTAAAACTCGAATAAATACCGCTTCTTTTGGTGAAAGTTGCAATAAGAAAATGTTAAAGGGCAAAAAAGTTACAGCCAAAAAGATTTTTATTTTCGTTTTCAAAAGAGGGGTTGGTAACGAGCAATATTAATTTGATATTACCAATGCCATTTTTCTCTCTATTTTAGAAGACGATATTAAACCATATGCTTGCTTACGTTCGAACGCTCATTTGTATGAATGTTGATGCGCATTCTCGTTTACGGGAGCGAAATCAAATGTGGAAATGAACCGAACGAATCAGATTGTTTTGAAAGTATTATTCGTCCATTAAGAAGACTGCGGGTGATTAAAAGGGCAAATTGAAAATCCGATTCATTCAATTTTTTTTACTACCGAGAAATATGCAATCGTGACTTCTTATACACTCAAAGTTCTATCAAAGCCATATCACAACCTTTTCAGCGCATTTTGACCTCATGCACGCTGACTTAGTCAACTTACCGACCCAGTTCATGTCACCACCGAATAGCGACGAGAGAAAAAGTTTTAATAGTTTTTCTTGGAACATTTTTCTCTGTTCGCAAGTCGCTTACGATATGTTAGTACAGTCTGCAAATGGCGTTTGATGAGAAACCAGAACCTGACACCTAGAATAGCTTTACTGCGGTTTGGGAATGCTACCGAAAAAAAATCCAGTAACCGTACGAAAATGTGAGGGTTTTACTTCTTTCACCTACCAGGAAGGATGCTGTTATGTTTGAGCTTGGGAATATCGATTACATGGGTCACAGGGTGTAGTATGGATTACTGAGTCAATTAAAGGAGTGGTGAAGTAGCTTGAAGATAAGATTTCTCAAAAAATGGGACCGTGTTGATTGTTGTTGGAAAAGAGCCTTGACATTTTTTGGCCTTCATTACCGATATGATCAGACTATTCATGCGTATTCCTTTGTGGTCAACAAATATTGATCCAAATAGACAAATCGGATAAAAATCTGTCTGTTTAAACGTTTTCTAATGCGCAAATAATTGAGCGAAAAAATGTTGTCAAAGGTTGCTTAGTGGAATATTCTTACTTACCTTACTCTATGTAACGTTCCAAATGCAGGGGTTTGACAAAAAAATAGAGAACGAATCAAATGACCATAGCTTTGCATAAAATAATCCAATTTTGATAAATTTGGGACCATCGAACTCAGAAAATCTTTTATTATTATGTTCTCATTCTAGGAAAGTGGTTACCTCCAATACATTTTTCAAATCAAAATCTTCCACATAATGTACGTACATATTCACATCTGCAATTTTATGTTTCATAGCACAAGAATCGAAATCTAGGTGCCAAATTGAGAAGCTCAAACAGTGCATATTTGGTTCAAGTTCCTCGTGGACTAGAGAGGTCTATTTTGATAAATCACCACAAGGCCCTGTTTTAAGGTACCTACAGATTTCGTTTGGTGCCTAAAGATCGGAAATCGATTAAAATTTGAGTTTTTGTAATTGTGATGAAATCTTGGGATGGACCCCAATATACAATTTGCCTTTTTTTTTCGTGGCGCCTCTCCTAGATGTCGCTGAAAGAAGATTTTCTCAGGGAAGGTTGTGAAAAGTCAGAATTCTTCAGATTTTTATCTCTTTGCGTTACAAAGCTACAGCGTTGTTTTAGGTGTGTTTGGGTCGAAATAGACTGCTGGAAAGTTAAACACAAACTCGCGGAAAATTGAATGATAATCGGTTGAGACTTCTTTTTGGTGAGTTGTTCTAAATGAGGTAATTTGACTATGAACACCCTTTATACCAAAAATTTAAACAAACGAACGTTTCCGAAGCACTTGAACCGGTGTGTGCTGGACTATTGTGGTGTGCTATGAAACAGCTAGCATCATGACATCTTGACAGCAGCACAGAATCCGAACCACCACGGTGCTCATATGTGCGTCCAATGATTCTCACTTTACAGAATCACAAAGCCTACCGGCTCGTTTTCAGAGTAAACGCTCAACCATCATGCGGGAATGAGTACAGAGTGCGTGAATAAATCATCGCCGTCGGCCATATTAAACATGGAAAATGAAATGACATTGTTGCACTTGTTTCCATTTGTTGCGAGGAGAAATGGGCGCCATGAATATCCGATGGTCATTGAAGCCGTCATGTCGCGGCGGAGGAGAGTGGAGCGCTGGCTGGTAAGATGGATGGTCATTTCATTTCATTACATCTCACCACTACTCCTCGCAGTACCCGTGTTGGCAGAGTTCCATCTACCATTGCACGTTTAGTTTGACGTGAATTGCTTCGGATGGCAATATAGAAGCCCCGGAGGCGTTGCGTTAGAACAAAAGAGCATCAGGTGCTGCTTTGCTGCCTTCTGGAATCTGGACTCGGCTCGGCAGTGACATCCAAGAATATAACTTCCGGAGGGGCTACGTACATTCCGAGGATTTACTATTGCTTTGCTTGGATATCAATTAATTCATGCTGTGTAATAATAATTATTTCTGGTGTGTTTCTACAAGGTATAGTCGAGAATAGCTCTCTTGCTGTAATAAATATCATCCGCATTCTGTTCCTCGAATGCTCCTTGCTAAGATTGTTCGGAACGAGCGTTGAGTGTTTACAATTAGAGCAGCGTAATTCAATATCTAATTGGAACATCTCTACATGTTTTATTAATAGTAGTGAAAGCTTTCTAGGATAGTTTCCATGAAGTTTCTTGATTCAATTACAAACATTTTTTTTAAAAAATAACGCTGAGGAAAATTACATTTTAAAATTGAGATTTCATAGTAAACAGTGAACAACGTTACCTTATTTTCCTACAAGCCAACGAAAAAACAAAATTGATTGATTTGTTAATTCTTTAATTGCCAACTTGGCTGAAATGCACTTTAAAAGAAAAACGCTTCGAAGGGGAAATTTTATACCCGAAGATGAATTTTTCGTTTGCAAAATCGATAGGATTGGTATCATGATACGTTTTTGAAATAGTAGCGCTGTTGCAGCACCACAAGCAGCAGCAGTGGCAGCAATAGTTTCAAATTTTCTCCGATGCACTGAAATTTTTAAATTTTTAATTAACTCATTCAATGCTGTAGTAGTCCGAAACGTGGAATGTGAGAACAAACCATGCGAACGCCAAACGAATGACAAAACGTGTAAGGTTGTAAACCACTTATTCGTACATACTTTTTGAAACATGGTGTGCCTAATAAGCCGCCTGGAAAACCAATAATTTCGAGCAATATAAGAGATAATAGGGGCCGTCCTTAGCCGTGTGGTAAGACGCGCGGCTACAAAGCAAGACCATGCTGAGGGTGGCTGGGTTCGATTCCCGGTGCCGGTCAAGGCAATTTTCGGATTGTAAATTGTCTTGATTTCCCTATGAGCATAAAAGTATCATCGTGTTAGCCTCATGATATACGAATGCAAAAATGGTAACCTGGCTTAGAAACCTCGCAGTTAATAACTGTGGAAGTGCTTAATAAACACTAAGCTGCGAGGCGGCTCTGTCCCAGTGTGGGGATGTAATGCCAATAAGAAGAAGAAGAAGAAGAAGATAAGAGATAAAACGACTCTATATAATCGGCAAAGACTTAGGCGACGAATAAAGGAACACGATTGGAAGCTTGGAACATGGAACTGCAAGTCGCTAGGTTTCGCAGGTTGCGACAGGATGATCAACGATGAATTACATCCCCGCAACTTTGACGTCGTGGCGCTGCAGGAGTTTTGCTGGACAGGACAGATAGAGTGGAAAAGCGGGCATCATGCGGCTACCTTCTACCAAAGCTGTGGCACCATCAACGAGCTGGGAACCGGCTTCATAGTGCTGAGCAAGATGCGCCAACGTGTCAACGCAAGGATGTGCAAGCTGAGGATAAAAGGCCGTTTCTTCAACTATAGCATCATCAACGTGCAGTGCCCACACAAAGGGAGACCCGACGATGAGAAAGAAGCGTTCTATGCACAGCTGGAGCAGACATACGATGGATGCCCACTGCGGGACGTCAAAATCGTCATTGGTGACATGAACGCTCAGGTAGGAAGGGAGGAAATGTATAGACCGGTCATCGGACCGGATAGTTTGGACACCGTATCAAATGATAACGGCCAACGATGCATAAACTTCGCAGCCTCCCGCGGAATGGTAGTCCGAAGCACCTTCTTTTACCGCAAAAATATCCATAAGGTCACATAGAAATCACCCAACCAAGAAACGGACAACCAAATCGACTACGTTCTAATCGACACTAAATTCTTCTCCGACATCACGAACGTCCGCACTTACCGCAGTGCGAATATTGAATCCGACCACTACCTCGTTGCAGTATGGCTCCGCTCAAAACTCTCGACGGTGTACAACACGCGTCGTAGTCGTCCGCCGCGGCTGAACATTGGGCGGTTACAAGATGGTAAACTAGCCCAAGACTACGCGCAGCAGTCGGAAGTGGCACTCCCAACGGAAGAGCGGCTAGGCGCAGTGTCCAAAGAAATATTCGATCCGCCATTGGAAGCACCGCAGCCGCTGCATCAGGCACGGTGCCCCCGGATCAGAGAAACGACTGGTATGACGGCGAATGTGAGCAGTTAGTTGAGGAGAAGAATGCAGCATGAACGAGATTGCTGCACGAGGGCGAACGAGGCACGATACAAACGGGCGCGGAACAGACCATTTTTTTTTTCGGAGGAAAAAGCGCCAGCAAGAAGATCGAGACCGCGAAGAGACGGAGGAACTGTACCGCGCTAATAACGCACGAAAGTTCTATGAGAAGTTGAACCGTTCACGTAAGGGCCACGTGCCACAGCCCGATATGTGTAAGGACATAAACGGGAACCTTCTTACAAACGAGCGTGAGGTGATCCAAAGGTGGCGGCAGCACTACGAAGAGCACCTGAATGGCGATATGGCAGACAACGGTGGCGGTATGGTAATGAACCTAGGAGAACGCGCGCAGGACATGCGACTTCCGACTCCGAATCTCCAGGAAATCCAGAAGGAGATCGGCCGGCTGAAAAACAACAAAGCCCCTGGAGTTGACCAACTACCAGGAGAGCTGTTTAAACACGGTGGTGAGGTACTGGCTAGAACGCTGCACTGGGTAATTACCAAGGTTTATGAGGATGAGGTTCTGCCGCAGAAGTGGATGGAAGGTGTCGTGTGTCCCATGTACAAAAGGGCGATAAGCTGGATTGTAGCAACTACCGCGTAATCACATTGCTGAACGCCGCCTACAAGGTACACTCCCAAATTTTATGCCGCCGGCTAACACCAATTGCAAGAGAGTTCGTGGGGCAGTACCAGGCGGGATTTATGGGTGAACGCTCTACCACAGATCAGGTGTTCGCCGTACGTCAGGTATTGCAGAAATGCCGCGAATACAATGTTCTCACACATCATTTATTTATCGACTTCAAAGCCGCATATGATACAATCGATCGGGACCAGCTATGGCAGCTAATGCACGAAAACGGATTTCCGGATAAACTGATACGGTTGATCAAGGCGACGATGGATCGGGTGATGTGCGTAGTTCGAGTTTCAGGGGCATTCTCAGGTCCTTCGAAACCTGTAGAGGGTTACGGCAAGTTGATGGTCTTTCGTGTCTGCTATTCAACATCGCTTTGGAGGGAGTAATACAGGGCAGGGATTGACACGAGTGGTACGATTTTCACGAAGTCCGTCCAGTTATTTGGTTTCGCCGACGACATTGATATCATGGCACGTAACTTTGAGAGGATGGAGGAAGCCTACATCAGACTGAAAAGTGAAGCTAAACGGATTGTACTAGTCATCAATACGTCGAAGACGAAGTACATGATAGGAAGAGGCTCAAGAGAGGTCAATGTAAGCCACCCACCACGAGTTTCTATCGGTGGTGACGAAATCGAGGTGGTTGAAGAATTCGTGTACTTGGGCTCACTGGTGACCGCCGATAGCGATACCAGCAGAGAAATTCGGAGGCGCATAGTGGCTGGAAATCGTACGTACTTTGGACTCCGTAAGGGCCGATGCCCACGTAGCGTTTTTTCAACGCTGCGTGCACATGGCGTTAAAAGGACGCATGTGTGCATCGGGAAAAAGCGGTAACGCAGCGTCGCCGCACCGATGCACACCTGCGTTTTTTCAACGCCACGTGCACGCAGTGTTGAAAAAACGCTACGTGGGCATCGGCCCTAAGACGCTCCGATCGAATAGAGCCGCCGTACCAAACTGACTATCTACAAAACGCTTATAAGACCGGTAGTTCTCTACGGACACGAGACCTGGACGATGCTCGTGGAGGACCAACGCGCACTGGAAGTTTTTGAAAGGAAAATGTTGCGTACCATCTATGGTGGGGTGCAGATGGCAAACGGTACGTGGAGGAGGCGAATGAACCACGAGTTGCATCAGCTGTTGGGAGAACCATCCATCGTTCACACCACGGAAATCGGAAGACTGCGGTGGGCCGGACACGTAGCCAGAATGTCGGACAGTAATCCGGTGAAAATGGTTCTCGACAACGATCCGACGGGAACAAGAAGGCGAGGTGCACAGCGGGCAAGGTGGATCGATCAGGTGGAGGACGATTTGCGGACCCTCCGCAGACTGCGTGGTTGGCGAAGTGCAGCCTTGGACCGAGCTGAATGGAGAAGACTTTTATGTGCAGCACAGGCCACTCCGGCCTTAGCCTGAAAATAATTCCTAAACGAATAATTGGCTTTTTCATCCCTGCAGACAACTACTTATATAAAGCATGCTGATATTGAAGAGACGGTCTCGCCGATCCATGACAAATATGTGGAAATTTGGTGAGAGAATTCTACTGTATACATCATTTTCAAAAGTATTCCAGATTCAAAGTGCCACCCCTCTATTTCAATGAATATATTAAATGGAGTCTCCTGACCAATTTTCAGTCAAATCCATGAAGATTTAGAGGTGCATCAAACGAGATTTGTGATTTTTCAGACTTTTTCATAAAAATGTCTGAATGAATCAATTTTACTACATAATAGAAGCTTCTTCTTCTTCTTCTTCTTATTGGCATTACGTCCCCACACTGGGACAGAGCCGCCTCGCAGCTTAGTGTTCATTAAACACTTCCACAGTTATTAACTGCGAGGTTTCTAAGCCAGGTTACCATTTTTGCATTCGTATATCATGAGGCTAACACGATGATACTTTTATGCCCAGGGAAGTAGAGACAATTTCCAATCCGAAAATTGCCTAGACCGACACTGGGAATCGAACCCAGCCACCTTCAGCATGGTCTTGCTTTGTAACCGCGCGTCTTACCGCACGGCTAAGGAGGGTCGTTGATAGCTTCTTTAAACTATTATCTACCACTTTGTCATGGATACTAGGATGTTTAGAGGGCTTATTCTATGACTTTTTAGTAGATTTAGCTGAAAAAAATGCCAAAAAACCAGAAAAATAAATTTGAGTGCTTTTTGAAAAAAAAAGTTCGGTTTTGGAGCAGTTCTTATAGCCTTTCCGTATACTTAGTATACGAGAAAGGCAAAAAATATTTTTATGCTAGGCGTCTAGAACCGTAGACTTTTAGATTCCCAGGCCCTGGTACTACCACAAAGCCCACTCCATAGCTCCATCCCAGTGAATTGAGCATACTGGATGACATTGCTCAAAAACCATAGTCAACTTTGTTTTGCCATGGGGGGAACGGTGTTGCTTGACTACCCTATTCAAATGTTGTGTATTTCACAAAAACTGCATTATTACATGCCGAAGATTATTTTTCAGAATAAAGTGATGTATGGACGAAACTTCCGCAACACTCGAAGGTAATGAACGGAAAAATTGAATTGGGCACATATTGAAAATTTATACCACCCAAAATAAATTTATACCATTTATAATCTACCCGCTACGGCAATTTTTGAAGATTTCTAAGCATATGCGGTATTTCGAAAAATTTCGTTTTAGGGCATTCGAAACGAAATTCCGCGGAATTTCACGGAATTTTAGTATAGCGAAATCTGATTTTCTGATTTCGTTTCGTATCATTTAATTTCAAAAATTTCGACTGAAAATGAAAATTTCACGGAATTTCGAAATGAATTTTTAATATTTCAAATTTTCATATCATAAAAAATTTGGCTGCGCCGCTGAATATAGCAATTCAAAATTTTATACATATAAATTCCTTAACTAAATCTCACCACGTAACACAATTCTGTATCTTCAACAGAAACACATTTAGCTTTCCACTTTAAAATTTCTTCAGTGTTTTGTTGAAAGTGTTTAAGTATAAAACGTTGATTTAAATAATATTGTTCAGTGACGTAAACATTATTTGTACACAGAAAAAGTAATGAAAAGTAAACAGCGCGTAAAACTTGCCATGCGGAAATTTACGCTATTCTTCGCTGAAATGGCCCTCTTCCTAACATGATTGCTTACAACTTGCATGCCATATGAACGATTTACGTCAAATATTGTATACATTAAGGTTATATCCGTTGTGGAATCACGCTAATAATGACGTTCCATTTATGTGCATGATGTTTGGCGTAAATTTCAGTGGATTTTTCTATCTGTGTACATCTCATCGTTTTGGTATGCTCTATTTTTATTTAAGTCGATTGAGTTTTGTAATATGTATTAATGTATTGAGGGAACTACGAAGTTACGAAGATCCTGAAATATTTTGCGCGCCAAATCAGCGTCGACTAAAATCAAATCCTCGTGACCCACAAATAAAATCTGAGCAAATACACGTGAAATATCAATTTTGTTATCACAATTTACTGATCATCTCCTCTCAAAGTTCTTTTTTATAATATTACTGATTTCAAATATTATTTTAAACTGCAACTTTACATACAAAAAGATCAGATTATTTAGAAATTGGGCACTTTTAAACTTTCTGTTCAATCGAAAAACTTTCTAAAAATGGAACCAAGCTTATATTATTTTATTCCATATAAATAACTGAATTAAATCATACATCGAAGGAATACTCGCCCTTTTCTGTTGATGCCGCTTGTCAGCCGGCGCACACCTTCTTTAGTCATGATTTTGCCCAACTGTTTCCACCAATTCTTCATTTGACCAATGTCACTGATAACTGTTCCTTTGGTCTTCAATTTCTGGTTAATTATCGCCCAAAATTTCTCTATTGGATGGAACTGAGGACAATTTAATGGATTCAGATTTTTTAGGATGAACTGGACTCTACTAATGTTGTACCATTGTAGCACTTCCATGCTACAATGGCAGCTGGCTAAATCTAGCCAAAACGTAAATGGGCCATCATGGAACTGAATAAAGAGTTTAAACCGGTTTTTGACGCAGATGAATTTTGCAGGACTGTGCATAATTAGTTTTTCTTTTCTCTTCCTGCATGGTGAATGGGACGCTTCATTTTTCAACTTAATTTTCCAAAGTTACATTAATTTATACGGTCTCACAAATATTTTTAAATATTTTTTTTGTCCAAAATCTATGCGGAATGCACTTCTATTATGTAAATTTCCAAGCCAAGTGACGTGATACAGATAGGCGTCCCGCGTTTTGCATTTTCAGATCTTTGATTTAAGAATGCTCAAGTTTGGGGCATTCTCTGATAACTCATTTATTTCAGATTCAGACTGAGTTCAGACTGATTCAGATCCTTCCGATTGAGATCATTGTCATGACCTAAACTTTTACCTTCAGATATTTTTGATTCCGTATATCATGGAAATCTAGAATTTTCTCACATTTTCTAGATCCTGCAGATCCAGATTATTCAAACGCTTCAAAATCGTACCGATTCTCTGTCACAATCGTGCCGGTGCGGTGGGTTTTCCGTAGGGCAGTTTGTTATTAGCTTGGACAACGTTGCTGGTTTTAAAAGTTGATATTTAGCAATAACAACAATAACAAGGCGAAACTACCATCGAGTGAACTGGCAGCGGTTCCAGCAGTGCGTCAACAACACCGTCGATTACGAGGTGCGTCCGGAGACGCCGGAAAGTATCGACCGACAGCTATGCGCCATCGAAGAGGCAATCTGCGTTCGAGTTTGCTGGTATAAAATTAGTTTACACTTAATAGCCAAAGGCTTATACATTGTTTTGAACTGCCGTAATCTTAAAAAGTGACGTAAACGCCATTTTCCAAAAATGGTGTTAACGAGTAGTACTCATCGAGCTCTTTAACAGAAAAATGGAAAGTAAATATGTTGTAATTTGGCTCATACATCACTTTTCCAGAGTACGGCAGTCAAGGTCTGCAAAGATTTATTTATAAAGTTGATTTTAAGCACTATAATCATTTTTTGTCATTTTTTCCATCTAACAGTTATATTTTTTCAAGTGAATTTTTTTGTGTTTGTAACTTTCGCTTCTCTTACATAAATAATGGATAAAAAGGAATATAAACATCGAGTTTTGAAACATATTGTATGGAAGGTTCTGTACCAAATTAATTTGGTAACACTGGCGACCACCTCGTCAGAGCTACCGACTGAATAGTAACAAGGCAGTCTCGATTGAATTGTCACATCATGTCCTAGCTTTCAGCAAACACGTACCTATTTTTTATTGCTAAATCACAGCAAATAGTTTATTGGAAATCAGCAAATATTTTTGTACGGAAATCTGTTCTTTATTATGCTGAGCTGCAGAAATACGAACTGACTGTGTATTTTTTACCCAAGCAGCACACTTGTGATAAACGAGTTACTGGGACCCATGTATTACCAAATTCAGTCATATATGAGTTGCTGCAACCAAATCAGTTTAAATTGTGCTACTCGGGTAATATTGCGAAAAAATTTTAGATAATCAAAATTATCTTCATCCTATAGCTTCAGTAGACCCTCAAAACTCTCAATTTCAGTTCCTTATATTCTCTTAATTATTCAGATCTGTTATAGATTTCTTTACATTCTATTTTCAATGGTTTGAATATCCAGGCTTTAAAGATTCATCATGGAATGGAGACCGTTTTCCGGGGCGCCTGACAATGTGAGGTAAGTAGGCTGAGCACGGAACTGTCCCGCATAACCCGGACGTTTGGCCAATGTTACATAATGCCTTCATGATAGCATAATGGTGTTGCTAGAGTAAGCGCATCCCACGGCTATTATTGTTAAGGTTCGACTCCCATCAGCGCAACATAGAATTTTTCTAATCGTTCTCACAAAAAGTAAGTGAGAGGTAAAGTAATGAAAGAGATGCTCCCTCAATATTTCCAACAGACCTCAGTAAAAATTGAGAAAAAATTGAATTTTCTACTCCAATCAACAGCTGTTTGGAAAGTTTTACAGATTCAATTAATCTTCATGAATTTGGTTGGAAATTTGCCTGGAGACTTTATTCAAGATTTTGATTGAAATGGAGGGGTGACACTTTGAATCTGAAATACCTTTCAAAATTAACAGATCCAATCAATATGAAACGGCTTTTTTTCTTTTCACTGAGGTATGTTGGAAATATTAAGCGATGAATATTTTTACGTTGTTTATGGTAAGAGGCATACTTTTGAAAATGGTGAACAGGTACAAAACTGATTTGTTACTTTTGTCCTTTTGTAAAATTTAGCCAAATACTATTAAATGCCAATATTTGACTTTAAAAATATTAAACAAAATTTATTTTTCTTTCATTCGTATTTTTTTTCTTCGTTTTTTTTTGTATTATATATATAATCCAAAAAATTGTATTCAATAAAAATTCCGCGGAAATAAACATTTGATTGCGTTTCGTTTCGTAAAATTTCGAATCAATTGGACCTCGATTTCGTTTCGTTTCGAAGTCTCGGAAGTTTTCGAGAATTTCGTTTCGTTTCATTTCGAACCAACAAAAGCATTTCTAATTTCGTTTCGTTTCGTCAGGAAAAAATGTGTTATCGCATACCCTTAAAGAATTCTTTGTGTTTTCAATAATTACCGCAACATTATAGTGGTCTCAAACAACGAAACACAAACGTGAAACAAATGGAATATGATGATCCCAAAGATTAAGCGATTGCCAAGATTACCAAGGATGATTTTTGTGTCAGCTAATCAGAAGCATACAAGCAATATCTTCATTTAGAAAAAGAGGTGTTAGGAATTATCTAGAGAATTGAACATTTTAGTAGTATCTATTGGTTCAAAATATTTTTCACTGTACAAGGAAAGACCAGTAGAAGCATAATTATTAGAATGCTACAGGCGCTGTTATCCCAGTAGAAAGCACATTTCGTTCTATCCAGGAAACCGCGGTGAATGACATTTCAGAAGTTAATGAGGCTACTGAGATGGATGGTAAGATGCAGCCTGCGAAAAAGCAATGTAAACGGATAATTAGTCATTACAAGTTAAATAGTACCGTGCGGGACCGAAATCCGTACAGCACCGAAGTCCGTCCACTTCATGAGATATCAATAAATTAAAGAGGGTTAAAAGGTAATTAATGTAGAAATAATTAATCTTATCCTGTTCAGATTCTTGGCAGTAAGCTTTTAGTGCTTAGAATTGGAAAAAAGGCTTTGATATTAAAACAACAAAAATCAAAAACAAATCTCCCCCCACCAAACGCGGAGTTTGTGCCGCCATTTTGTTTTCGGGTAGAGCATAATTGCACCAAAAGTAACTGTGTTTTAATTGCTAATTGCAAATCATTATATAAGATAAGCGGAATTCAAATCGAAGGGATCGCTTCTCAAGGTGCGTATCGAACTATTTACAGTGGTTAAGCATATGCGGTATTTCGAAAAATTTCGTTTTAGGGCATTCGAAACGAAATTCCGCGGAATTCCGCGGAATTTGAGTATGGCGAAATCTGATATTTTGATTTCGTTTCGTATCGTAAAATTTGAAAAATTTCGACAGAAAAATCATACTTTTAACGAAATTAAACGAAATTTCGCGGAATTTCGAAATGAATTATTCAATAATTCAAGTTGTCAAATCATGAAAAATTTCGGCTGCGCCGCTGAATAAATCATTGAAAGCTGCTAATGCGTACCAAGTATTACTGGCGTATAACATTACAGATTCCACGTTAGAATTGAGTGTTCGGGGTTTAGTGCATTGAATAGACTGCCACCCAACGTTGACTGAATTTGGTTTTCGACCTTCTCCACTGTTTTCCCGGCTACCGTGGAATTGGAGTTGTTCACATCCAATGATTCGGTGTTGTTGATGCTAATGAGGGGAACGTTCAACCAGGTAATTCAGTTTACTCCAGTGCACTGTTGCGTTAGTACTGCAGTATCGTCATCTGGGACGAAGTACATAGTATCTTGTCTGTTGCCGTCGGAGAATTGTCAATCTTTCCCTATATCTGAATTAGGATAAGTCGTCAAAAGTGGTCTTAGTGATCAAATCAATGTTTCAGCTGATCAGTTGGATCGGTGAGTGTCTTGTCTTGTCTTTCTCTGGCACCCACGGATTTGTCGTTGCTCCAATCAGGTGTCGTGAAATATCGTAGAGGAGGCGATTATCACCGATTGTTGCGGCTTTCCTACCATCGTTGGCCGAAGTCAACCCATGCCCACTTCTCCCGTATGCAGCCAACAGCGTTTGACTTACTAATCTAGAGCCGCCTTTTAGTTGTCAGGACTAGTATTTGGCTTCTCTGGAAATGGATCAGTTGAAAATAGAGACGGTGCCTTCTTGAGTTCGTAATAAACGCAGCGGTGACATCGCGTTTGAGAATCTTATAATTGGCAAGATCTGACCACGCATTTTTCACGGGAGAATTCACTCGGGTGTCGATTCACCATAGACCGACTAGAAGATCCAGCTGTGAAGAGATCGTTCGTTGAAAAATAAAGAACTCAGTTAGTGGATGTTCTGGAAGGTGGCCGCGTAAAATAGAAGTGGGCGGCGAAGAATGCTTTTATCGAATCCGGTGGGATCAACTTGGATGAGTTGCGCACTCAGCGAATAGAATGGATGTAGCCCGACTGGAGATTGAGAAGCGTATAGAATCGAAGGCTGGGGAACGGGAAGAATCAGAGGAGTAAAGTACGAGTTCCGTCTAGGGTATGTATCTCTGTAAGTGGGAGTCGGACGTTGCTGCAGATAGGACAAGCTAGCGTGGGTGAACATCCTGGCCGATGAAGTAAAGATGGCTGCAACAACCGAAGATTATCGCCTCAATAAACTCAATGGCTTGGAAAGCTGAAATGTTGGTTCGATCACTTCGGACAGCTTCTTCAAGTCTCAGCCAGCGTTCTTCAAAAAGCAGCCATCCGAAGCAGGAAATCTAACGGCGCTAAATCTAAAAGCGATTGGAAGTTGGTGGAGGAGACTCTATGCTGTCTGTGATGTCTGTCTGAATCATACAAATCTGGATGCAAGGGTTTTCAAATAAGGTCAGAGCTTTGTCTGACCTCATCTGGGTAGTCGCTAATGTGAGGCAAGGATGCATTTAATCTGCACTGTTACTTCTCAGCGTAATCGAAAAGATCTTGGTGGGTGCGATTAACCGTGTAACATACCTTGAGCTGCTTTGGCAGATTATTGTTGTGGAACATCTAGACGACTCTGATTTGGCTAATGAACACGAAACGCCATATTAGTACTGCGATGGTCGTTTGTGTGTGCTTAATGAGGTAACCGTATGCTTCTTCGCGGCGGGACCACCTTCAACGCCCGCAGGACCAGGTGGTTGAGTGTCAACGGGAAAAGCTTCTCAAACTTTGCAGTAGCCGAACAATCGGAGGACTTCAATATCTTGACAGTCTATCATCAGATTGCGAAATTGCGATTAACATAGAACCAAGAGTCATAAAGTCTGTGGCTACCTTCGCGAGTTTTCGAAATATTTCGATACCCAACCGGATTGATCCACGCACCAACATTCGAATGTACTACTTTATCGTGAAACGTATTGTGTTTAGGCAAAAATAACGCCGATGATGTCTAAAATTTATAATGCGAACGGCCCTACAGCTGGATGCCGTATGCTGCGCAACATAAAAGCCATCAAATACCGATAACAATAGATGTTCGAAAACGTGGATGGAAATGGGTCGGCCATACATTGTAAGCTTATACGGAATCTGTAAGGATAGGATATAGAACATCTATGTCGATAGAGATAAATGCACGTATTTTCATTCAAAATACTATTGGGGCACATTTATGGTCTATAAATATTATATTTCGTATCAAGATAAAAACAGTATTGCATAAAGTTCAAAATATAAAAAAGTATAAAAACTCAAAAAAAAATGTTTTCGTCCCCTCAATATTTTGGGAAATTTGAAGGGGGGGGGGGGTGACATAATAGTAGTTTGTGCAACTAGTTGCAAAAAGATTATTTTTTCAGCACGAGTTGCACGTTTATCCAACGAGGCTTGCCGAGCAGGATAAACTCTGATGCTGAAAAAATCGAGTTTTGCAACGAGTTGCACACGCTATTTTTTGCAATGACGAAAAATGGGCTTTGATATGATGTACAATCGAATTTACTCCACATGATCACTCATTCCAATAAATTATGTTGCGGCAGAGAACAATAAGATTCCATCGTATCGTGCCAAATTGCATTTGGCGTTTCGAAACAACATTAGCTTTTCTAATTTCGTTTCGTTTCGTTTCGTCAGGAAAAATTGTGTTATCGCATACCCTTAACAGTGGTAGTTTAGTCATCCAGACTGTTTCAATTTAAATATTTAGTTGAAAAATAGCTGTACGGATTTTGATCCTTTGATTTAAAATCCGTCCACGGTGGACGGATTTCGATTCAGGAGTAGTTGATTTAATTCATTATTGTATCATGTTTCGTAGTTTTTAATGAGTAAATGTGAAACACTTCAAAAGTAGAGGCCTTCATACTCCTGTGTCGATGACAAACGTTTTATTTACATTCGATTCCTATTTTCTAATGACTTTTTCATATACCAAGGAGCTTAAGTGTACGGATTTCGATGCCCCACGGTATTCCACATTTCGTTTGCAAATAACCTTTCCTGAAGTAAAAGTAGTAAAGGATGTTAAATATACCAAGGCTGTCTTTGTTGAAATAAAAATGGATATTTTTATAAAAGATTTCTCGCTTAACTTTTCAAAAGGACCTAAGTAACATTTTTTTCATGAATTAATTTGAATAGCGCAATTACAAGCTTTCATGTTGTTCTGTTGATTGTGATATTCAAATTAATTCACGAAAAAAATGTTACTTAGGTCCTTTTGAAAAGTGAAGCGAGATTTGATGAATCTAGCAAAAGTCTGTCTGCCCGCGTGTATGTGTGTACGCATGTGTATGTATGTTTACAAATAAATGCCAAGAAAACAATAACCAACTTTCTTTTAGTAATCTTTAATCGATTTCTAGCAACAAGTTGATTCCCATTGAATCCGTTGCTTTCAAAAGCTATTCCGAAGATGGTGCATCTTTCCAATAAGGTTAATGTCTTGACTAATTGTTAAAAAGGTTGTATCTCTACTAGGTGAATAATTTAGGTATTTATTGGTATAAACAGTCCGTGCTAGCGTTTGTAGGTGCATGGTACTATGTATAGGTTGGTTCATGTCCCGATGGTGTTTTGATTCCGAACATCGTTGGTAGGAAATTACAAGACCTTCTCCTATGAGATATTGATGCTGTTGTATGCCGAATAAAAATAAATTTTATATGCGTGCCAAATTATACCCAAACAACAATGTTCTCAAAGTCCATGCAACCACCACTCTCACTTTAAACTGAACCGTTGATCTCGGACGGAGTATGCTTTACAGCGTAATTAAGTGCCGCACATCCGAACTGGGATTCATCAAGTGCAATGCACAATTTCAAATACATTGCAATTTCCCGCCGACGACCAGCCCGGGGAAACTTTGACTATTTATCAGACAAAGTTCCCTCCATCCGTCCATCCATATCGGGCCGAAGGCGACCAAAGACCAGAGTGCTGAGTAAACGTCCAGCAGCTGATGCCGTTTTCGGAATAGTTTGCTGCCGGACGGAGTCGGAAAGTTCACGACCATTGTCTGAAAGTTTGTAGCGAATAACAGCAGCTGCTACGGTCCCACAAGGCATGACCACCAGCATCAGGACCTTAAAGCGAGAACCATCGCCATCGGTTGTGGTTCGGAGCTCCCGGAAGCGACTAGTTATAGGTTGTTTTCGTTTTCTGAAGCGGATGCATCCCAACTGCCGGGGGTTTATGTTCCTAATCAAATGAGATGGTGATGGCGATGGGTGTTGAACACAAACAATAGCAACTTTGAGTGAGTGGGCCACGTAAGCTATGTGCATACTTAATAACTGGTTTCCTGATGCTGTAGCTTAAGTGAAAATGAGTTGTGGTTTCCTTTGTTACAATTTTCCTCATCAATAGTTGAATCCAGTTGGGAAAACCGTTGAGTTCAAAACATATATTTTTAAATTACAATAAGTTCAGTTCCAAATAATAAAAGCTGTCTCTGTACCTATTGAGATTTCTTCAAGAACTGATGTTTATTTTTTACTTATTTCGTTTTTAAGGTTATGGCGAAATAGTAATCCTATTGAAACTATAAGGATGTTTGAACCGATTCTTTGTTAGTGCATCTTGGATTTTCCGCATTGACTTAAATTTAATTTGACTTAAAATGTCGTATCCTATAACACATTGCCATACCACATGTCTTAAAAGGTTGCAACAAACTCATAATGTTTTTTAATCGACCCGAGCGTCATTAAAACGCGCCAATCATTATTGTCGCATAATCAATTATCCAGTTTTCCACGCTGCGTTTCTCTAAGAATCAGTTGTATTGTCATGTCGGCAGCTGTAATCACTAGCCTATAGACATAATTAGCGCAAATGTTGACAGCTACTTGTGCTTAAAGCTGAAAGCTTGTTAATTGTCAAATACAAAGTTCAGAGTTGTTGCTATCAATTTCAACCTGATCACTAAAGGTTTTGGAACGCCATGCCAAAGTCACTAACGAATGTCATTATTTGTGTTTTAAGACGAATTGGGGATCCGGCTTACTGTTCAAGGTTTCCAACATAGCAATTACATGAGGATCTGGGTCTGGAAACGATAATCAAGTTTACGGATCCCGGATTGGATCTTGTTTCAACTTAAGGTCACTCTGACAGAATCCAAGTTTCAAAATGCTCGCGTTTTCGAGGGCACACCACTCGATACAGGCGGCGGACAACTGTCATTTTTGTTGATTCAGCTTTGCTGCGCCGCAGCATGCGTGAATAAATAAAATGACAGTTGTGCGTTGCTTCCGTATCGAGTGGTGCTGCTAACACTAAACAGGATTCTATCAGGAAATGACTCCTCATCAAATCACGAGCTCTTACCTTCGTAATGTGGCCGGCTTTGACGACCAAAGGACAATAAGATCACACAACCTACGTCGATAAGAAACTATTGAAAAATATCTTGTTACAGCATTCGTTGCTATTTTTATTAAATTACCTAGGATTTTAACACCAACTTTTTAATTGAGTAACTGCATTCTCCAAAACGTTTCCAGGAAACCAACAACCGGCTCCACCGAACAACATCCAGCTGCAAAATATTTCTTTCATCCATAATTGCATTTCTCTCCACCACTTCAGATATCTCAATGCGAAATGTAGTTGGTCGGCAGAACTGCAAGCGATATGGAAGAAGATCGACCAGCACCAACGCCAAATTAGCAACCAACTCATCTTATTTTCGTTATTTAGTTCATCACTGCTAGAGAATACAGTGCGGCAATGTCGAGCACTTCCTTGTGGGTGTGAATTTCCCCCCCACCATTACGCGCCCGCTCTCCTCGTGTACCAGAGTGAAACGTGCCGCAATCACAGCCGTAATAGGAGTTCTTGAATTATTATTTGTGGGTTTACTGAAATGTATTAAAAATATATAGAAGCCAAAATAGTGGGTTCAAAGTGAAATAATAAGTTAATGCAACCAATAAGTTGTTTGAAAAAAAAAAACATTTTATAATTGATGACTAAATATGACAAAACACTATGACTAGGTGGAGCAACTCAATTGTGAAACACTGCTCTAATGTCGAGTAAAGTCTTGGCCATCAGCTGCCGGGGCTGCATGTCAATCTCGGATCACGTTGCTGCTATTGCGGCTTGTCGTCAGCAACAGGCGATTCGGATCCTTATTTGACTAACTTCTCTACAGCATAATGTGTTTGTGTTTTCTCATCACCCTCTGCGGACGCAGTATTTCCCTATCCCGATATACCTCCATAAGTATATGAAGCTTTTTGGAGACCCTTTTCCACACAAAAAAAAGGAATCTCACCCGGCAGGCGGACGACAGCCCGGGCGGTGATAACGATATCATTTTAATAAACCATTTCATTGTCTCCGCCCTGTACGCAAATTCGCCTCCCTTTGCAGACGGGGATAAATATTTTCGGTTCGGTTTCCCATCATGGGACTGACATGCTGACAATCTGTGCATCCCTTGTCAGCAATTTATCGGAAGTGGGAGACGATGAGGTCGTCGTTTAGTAAGTGTCACAAAACACGCTCTCCGACGAATTTGTTTTATTTTGGGTCCTTTCCGGAGGTTGTGACATTCGTAGAACCGTTGTCACCGGCACCTTTTGGGAGCTTCAAAGTGGGTGGAGTTCTTTTTTTTTTGTTCTAATGCGGTGAGAATTTGGACATTTTCATCGATAGTTCCAACTTAATCTTTATACATAGTTAAAGTGGACACTCGATACTTTTTAACTTGTCACCTAAGAAATGATAACAGAATATGGATCAATCCCCTTCAACACTTTTAACTGGGTCTGGGTAATTTGTCATAACGTGATTTGTCATAACGTCACCTGGCATAAGGTCATTTGACAAAAAACCCGTTTAGCATAACGGTCATTTGGTATAACGGACATTTGGCCTAATTTGGAACTGTTAAAGAGAAAAAGTTAGGATAAAACAACACATCAAAAATACGAATATTACAGGTGACGCATGTGAATAAAATGACACAAAACCACATGACATAAACTGTATCGCATATTTTTCAAGACAAGGTCAGTATATCATTGCCAGCGACCTGAATACCAAACACCAAGCCTAGGACAACAGTCGCGGCAATTGAAACGGCACCATCTGGAGCGACTCTACGACACTACCCATAATTCCATTACCCATATTTCCATTACCCCGAAGGCCACTACCCCGAACGCCACAACCCCGAATGAGTCACTACCCCGAATGCCATTACCCCTAATGGGACACTACCCCGAATGAGCCAGTATCCTGAATTAATCATTATTTCAAGTTTATATATAATAATTGGAACTGCAACTGTTTCAATGCAGTATAGAACTAAGAATTCTCACTCTGTAATATCCCGTTCCACTTCGTATGGCACCCTTCAAGATTCCTGAAAGGTGAGGGAAGATTATGCAGCACGTTCTCATGCACAATGCAGAGAGTTGGAGGCAATGGATCAATCAGGTAACTCATTTTGCACTCACCACATCAAAACAACGGCGGCACTGTATACGCATATTTCTATTCGTGTTGTTTTGACAAAACATGTCTACGGTGGCTCGATCTGTTCGTTTCTTAGCGTCAGATTTTGCTTTTGATTTATCCATTACGATCCACGTCAGCATGGCTACAAAGGGCAACAAGGTTAAAGTTGTTCCTTGGTCGCTGTTGTAAAACAAAGGATTCTGGAAAAGCGTGGTCTAAATCTCAGAACCGACGAGTGGGTGAATGAGTGAATAAGAGTGAGCGAGTAAAAAGTAAGTGAGTTAAATTTAATGAGTGAGTAAAAGTGAGTGAGTGAGAGTGAGTAAGTGAATAAAAGTGAGTGAGTGAGAGTGAGTAAGTGAATAAAAGTGAGTGAGTGAGTAAGAGTGAGTGAGTGAGTAAGAGAGAGCGAGTGAGTCAGTGAGTAAAAGTGAGTGCATGAGTAAAATTGAGTGGAGTGGTATGAATGAGAGTAGGAGTAAGCCAGTGAGTAACAGTGAGTGAGTGAGTAAGAGTGAGTGGGTAAGTAAGAATGAGTGAGTAAGTAAAAGGAAGGAGAGAGTTACAGAAAGTGATTTAGTAAAAAAGATGCATGATTAAAAATGAGTGAGACAGTAAGTGAGTGAGTAATTAAGAAAGAGTGAGTGAGCGAGTAAAAATAAGTGAGTAAGATTAGGCGAGAAAGAGAGAGCGAATTATTGACAGCAAACGAGTGAGTGAAAGTGGATGACTGAGTAATAGTGGTTGAGTGAGTAAGAGTGGGTGAATGAATATGAGTGGGTAAATGAATAAGAGTGGGTGAATGCATAAGATTCGGTTAGTGAGGTAGAGGAAGTGAGTGAGAAGAGAGAGAAGGGGGGGAGATCTTGTTTGTCTTCGGTAAGTTGTGTTGACTTTAACAAGGCATCATCTCTGTTCGGCTTCTAACGGGCAGGCGCGTTACTTTTAAAAAGGCATTATTTTCTCTGTGTCCCTTATCTCGGTATAACCACGTTCATAAAGAAGATATATTCTCATCTGTCTGTCTTATATCGGGCAAACGCGTTCATTCAGAGAATGCATTATTTCCTCTGTGTACCTTATTCTGAGCAAACGTGTCCATTTGAAGAAGGCATCATCTTCTCTGTGTGCCTTATACCGGGCAAACGCGTTCATTTTAAGAATGCATTATTTCCTCTATGTGCATTATACCGAGCAAACGTGTCCATTTAAAGAAGGCATAATCTCCCCTGACTGCCTTATACCGGGCAAACCCGTTTGTTTAAAGAATGTATTATTTCATCTATGTGCCTCATTTAAAGAAGGCATCATCTCCTCTGTTCGCCTTATACCGGGAAAAAGCGTTCTATTGAAAGGCTCTCTTACTCCTCATCTCATTTCGTAGAATAGTACTTTTCAAGGTCATAATGACAGGAATGACAGTTAAAGTTAATTAGAAGAAAAATCA